>NC_091119.1:37847891-38147891 GCF_040183065.1 Periplaneta americana | reverse complement strand
CTCACTTGGCCGTAATAAAATTCTGGAAATTTTTGCTGGGCAGTTAGTTGTCCTTTAGTGTCTTGAAGTGTCTGTGAATGTGATTACAATGAGTGTTAAACGAAAAGCGCTTTCTGTGTCGGAAAAATTGGAAATCTTACGAAAGTACGATGAGAACAGTACTCTTACTCTGAAACAACTCTCTGATTCATTAGGAATTCCTTCACCGATATTAAGAACGATAATAAAAAATCGCGACTCAATCACTACAGCTGCGACATCAGGAGGATGTAATCGCAGAAACTGATGTGTGGTAAACATGAGGACTTGGAGAACACGCACACGGCAAACAACTATAAATGACTTTTTTTTTCGAAAGAATTAAGTACAGTACATATTGTAAATGTCTTTGACTTACAGTACATAATTACATAATGGAGTAATACTATGTTACCTTTCATGAATTATGTATTTCAATAAAGAAAAATGGTAATAGATACTGTATATAAGTCAAAATTAGTATACCCGCCTAATATGCGGTCCTGGTTAATACGCGGTTTACACTCGATCCCTTGAACAGCATCTTATCGGGGTTTTACTGTAACAGTTTTCTAAGTGGTGTACACAACTTCAGTCTCTCTGCCTTTGAAAATCTGAGATGATCACACAAAAACATGGATAGCTACATTTGTATTAACGCACAAATCTGCTTTCAGCGCCTTAAATTCATTTAGAACCATTTCCAGACTTGTTGAAGAATGCAGAAACTAGTGATGGGCACAATCGAATAATCTGTTCTCGAATAATATTAAGAATAGAATAATTTATTCGAATAGAAGTTCTTGAAAACCTTTATCATTCGAGTAACGATTTGATCACTCATCGGCAGGTTCTCACTTCTCGGTTCTC
This sequence comes from Periplaneta americana, assembly GCF_040183065.1. Lineage (NCBI taxonomy): Eukaryota > Metazoa > Arthropoda > Insecta > Blattodea > Blattidae > Periplaneta > Periplaneta americana. The sequence continues at coordinate 38,147,003 of NC_091119.1, read as the reverse complement.
TTATCCAACATCCAGCATGACAGCGATAACGACAGCAGTGTATTGTGTAAGCACAGGAGTTTATATATTTTTTTATTTTAATCACGTGCTGTAGTTATCTGCAACTTATGATAAAGATGTTAATTCCTGCATTCCGTAATTAGACGAGAGAAAGAAAGAAGAGAGAGGTGAGATGGAGAGAGACGATCTGGAGGAAGTCTTTATTGCACACAATTACCGCGAGATTATAGCTGAATATATATGACTGATGAGGAATCAGTGTCCTCGAGAAATTTTCTTGCCTATACTATTTCTTTTTGTTCTCATTCTTCACTCCTCGCAGCATCTACCATCTGAGCAAAGTATTCGAATACTTGCTCATGATTATGTCTATGTCCTCTCTTATTCTTTCACTCACAGTGATTAGGCAGTACATCAGAGTTAATCTACGCCTAGATGATACTTGTTCCTGCTCTCAATTCAAACTCTGTCCTGCTGTTTGCACCATTTCATTTGTTAGTATGAACTGAAGATGTGAAATGTTTTCAGGCCTGCTTGGTGTGTACATCAATTTATTTGCTATAATTTACTGTCTTCAAGCTAGCTTGCTGTGTATGTATATCAATTTCTTAGTGTAAATTGAATACAGTACTTAAATTCTTTTCTTTTGACTATGTATCAACTATTAAATTATTTAGTATTCATGTAATTGGTGATTGGAGAGATGAGACCAAAGATTCGCCATATGATTACCTAACATTCACCTTAGTTGGAGAAAACTTCCGAAGTAAAACCTCAACCAGGTGATCAGCCCAAGAGAATCGAACCCACATGGAGTGCAGCCTCAGATAAGCAGGTAGACGCACCTACTTCCTGAGTTATGCCAGTGACTCATCAGTTTGTTCATGTAAACTTAACATGTTGTCTTGAAGTGTGCTTGCTATGTGTGTCTGTTTATTTGCTACCAGTTTCAAACTATTTACTGTGTATATCAGTTTGTTAGCGTGAACTGAATATGTTTTCATACCTGCTTACTGTGAATATCAGTTTGTTAGTATGAACAGAATGTATGTACAGTAATGAATTTCATTGATGTGTAATTTGTAAATCTGTTTCTTTGTGAAATGAAGACGAGAAATTGTTAGAGACCCAGACCATTACCATAAATAAATCTTTTTTATATTTATATATACTTACAAATGGCTTTTAAGGGACCCGGAGGTTCATTCCACCCTCACATAAGCCTGCCATTGGTCCCTATCCTGAGCAAAATTAATTAAGTCCCTACCATCATATTCCACCACCTTCAAATCTATTTTAATATTATCCTCCAATCTATACCTTGGCCTCCCCAAAGGTCTTTTCCCCTCAGATCTTCCAACTAACACTCATATGCATTCCTAAATTCACTCGTACGTGCTACATGCTCTGCCCATCTCAAATGTCTCGTTTTATTGTTATGGGGAAGAATACAATGTGCGTGCAGTTCTGCATTGTGTAACTATCTCCATTCTCCTGTAACTTCATATGTATATTATATATAGGCCTTGTATTTGTATGTATACAGGGTGAAACAGTGACTATGTTACAAACTCTTAGGGATGATAGAGAAGACAATTATGAACAACTTTTATATAGGAACCTATGTCCGGAAACATTCAGTTTGGTAGTTACAAGCCTAGATGTTAGTCAGTGCAACCAGCTAGAATCGAACTCAAGGCCATCCTTCTGAAGTTTTGTTGCAGACAACCTGTTCCTGTAAATGTTGGTGATTTCTCATAAACATTGTATAATCTAGTTGGCACCGTAAATAATATTTTGACTGATTAAATCTTGCAACTTTCCTTTCACTGCCTTTTGCTCTTCCTTAATGAAATGCATATCAGCAAGTTGCGAGGAAAGTTGCAAGATTTAATCATTCAAAATATAATTTACGATGCCAACTAGCTTATACCATGTTTATGAGAAATCACCAACGTTTGCAGGAACAGGTTGTCTGCAACAAAACTTCAAAAGGATGGCCTTGAGTTCGATTCTAGCTGGTTACACTGATTAACATATTTAGTATTTATTAGTATTAGTAGTATTTATTTATTTAACCTGGTAGAGATAAGGCCGTCAGGCCTTCTCTGCCCCTCTACCAGGAGATTCCAACTATAATATGAACAATAAAATTAGCCTACAATTAGTATTAAATTTATAATTACAATTACAAATAACATTACAATTAGTATTAAATTTACAAGTACAATTACAATAAAAAGAACGTTCCCGAACAGAGGTTCCTATATGAAACTGGTTCATAATTGTATCCTTTATCATCCTAAGAGTTTGTAACATAGTCACTAAATCACCCTGTATAACAAATCACAAATAATTTAATTCCTGAAAAATTTCCACAAACACGGCTCAACAAGTGCATGTGACGTGAAGAACAGTGTTTTGTGTGCAGATCCAGAAACAAAATTTGGGCCACCTGAATTTTTCATGTTCCAGTATAATCTACTTACTGAGCATGCGCAGTATGTTATAACTGGAACTTGGAAAATTCAGATGGCCCAAATTTTGTTTCTGTATCTGTACCAGCATAATTTTAGACTATAAACCATCAATGCCTTTTACTACTATTCCTAGAACTGAAAAGTGATAGATCTCTTCTTTTCTTCAAGCTACTTCGGTTAGGCTTGCTGAAACATAGAGAGAGAATGGATTTGACATTTACTTGCAATTTCTACGCGAAATGCTTGTCATTATTATGTCATAGAATTTCAAGATGGTGGAATATGAATGTGACCGACATAATACGAACTTTGCCAAGATCTAATACTAGTGTAAGACTATGGAAGAGCATTGGAACTTACGTAATAAGATGTGAAATTTGAATTGTCGCCAATCAGTCATTGTTTTTTAATCGAATCCATAGTCCCTCACGGTGGTTTTTGGGTGAAATTTTGTAAATGTGTGTTAGGAGAAGTATTTGTTAACAGCATCATGTTGCTTTTCGAAAATGTGATATAACAAATAGATTTCTGAGAACTGCAATGTTTTTGCTCAAAGCTCTTTGTGCAGATCCATTATACTAAGTCAAAATTGACCTTTCATGTCTGTGCCACACTTGTGGCAAACAATACGAGAGTAGAGAAGCCCAGAGTCTTGAAAGAACTGAAGATCTTTTTCATGATTTTTGAAGAGTTTTATAAGGAAATATTTCGATGAACACCATCTCATAAGAACAACACAGAACACATGGGACCTCAGACAAAGAATGTTAGTAATCCTTGCCAATGTCGGAAAATCTAGCCATTATTTAAAGTGAAATGTGACTATGGTTCAATGTTAAGAAATATAGATTGTATGGAGATTAAGAGGAAAGGTGAAAATAACAAAGAATGTAGGATGCTGGGTTTGTAGCGAAGACCTGGCCTTCGGCAGAAAACTATAAATGAATTAATTAATGTGACTAGCAATGCAAAAACTTCGGAAAATTTAAACTGAAATACTAAAATATAAAAGAATACCATTATCAAAAAATTGGAAAACCTTACAAAAAAATAAACATATAACTAATTATAATAAAACTGATATACAAAGTATAAAGAGAAATAATTATATATCTTGATTACACAACTTTTAACACTGTATCACTTTGGTATATGTATGATAAGAACTTTCTTGTGTTAAATTTTAACGTACCTTGTTAACATCTTTCGAGCTATTTTGGGTCATCTTCAGAACTGGTCGTTGTTAGTCTTGGCGCCTCTTGTTCCCTGTGAGGTGCATTCATAGTGTAGAGTCAAAGAGTGTATGTGTTTTGAAATTGAGTTGTGTGTTGAAAATATCGTTGGGGTGTGTTTTCGTGTGTCTGTATATTTCATATTGTTCTAGTGTGTTGAGTTCTGACATCAACACAGACATGGAAATACTGCACATCCAATCAAAAAGCCAGAAACTCAACACACGAGAACGATATGAAATATACAGACACAAAAACACACCCCAACGATATTCTCAACTCACAACTCAATTTCAAAACACATACACTCTTTGACTCTACACTATGAACACGCCCTAACAGGAAACAAGAGGCGCCGAGACTAACAATGACCAGTTCTGAAGATGACCCAAAATAGTTCGAAACATGTTAACAAGGTACGTTAAAATTTAACACAAGAAAGTTCTTATCATACATATACCGAAGAAATAATTAGTTAAAATGAAATTGATTTAATAAATTGAAATTATTTCACTGATAATATACATCTGAAACGAATTAATCGATGAAAACACAATAAGTGAATAAAGCAATCCTAAGGTTGAAAGGTTCCACGTGCGTCTTCAGTCACTGAACAAAGCAGAATGGTTTGTTCAACATTGCAAAACTTCATTATTGACTAGCAGTTATTCACTCATATTACCATTTATAGATATTCAACCTCACACAACGAATTAGTAGCCAAGTGATCTATTTGCAACTTTTGCAAGGTCAAGGAGCGACATCTACTTCACTGTTAGAGAATTATTATATACTCCAAAGCCAAACAGAAAATGTTTTCGTTTATTTTCATAGCCAAGGACGTTAAGGCACAGTCTACACGAGTGTTACAGCAAGCCATTAGCAGTTCGAGTACCAGGCCCTGAGAAATAAAATCAACATAAGTAAGAGAGAGAGAGAATGAGGATACGAAGGAAAGAGAAAAAGAGATGACTGGGAGAGAAGTAGGGAGAAGAGATGAAGGAAGGAGTAGTGATGGAAAGAAATATTTTTTAAGTATGCGTGAAGAGTTGAGGGCAATAATAGTATAAGTGAACATCAGACCAATTATCCTGCTAAACCAGCCAGTTATTGTGCAAACTTGTATATTCTAGCCTATGTCACATATAGTCGCACACCAAAATACTCTTACAAAGTACTGTACAGTGCAGTCGAGTCATGCTTGATCTGAAGAATGCGGGTGGGAGCAAGCCGAGCACGAGGTAAAATGCGGGATTTTAGATCCGTAACCTCCAGCGTATTGCACTCAAATAAGTTTAATTAATTAATGGCATGCACACAATCATTTTATTTCACTAACCTGTTGAAGTAGTTGCTGAAAGTGGTGTCCATTAGCATTCAGATATTCCTGACGTCTTTTGATGAAATTTGAATTCACAAGCGAAAGTTATTCTTTCGTTATCCTTCTAATTTCTGTTCTTATGTTGTCTTTCTTTCTTACCACGTGCAACTTATTTGTGGAGAACCCAAAAAAAAAATAGAGTCTATAGAAATAATCCACACACCATCAATGAACTGAAAGACAATATAAGAACAAAAATTAGAAAGATAACGAAAGAAGAACTTTTCCTTGTGAATTCAAGTTTCATCAAAAGATGTCGGGAATGTCTGAATGCTAATGGACATCACTTTCACCAACTACTGTAACACAGGTTAGTGAAATAAAATGATGATTGTGTACATGCCATTAATTAATGAAAGTTATTTGAGTGCAATACTGATCTAAAATGCTGTGTTTTACTGTGGGGAGCTGACGAGAAAGTCTCTGCAAGGTGTATTTTAATTTGGTGCTGTTCGGGGAGGTATTGATGAATGGAGCACCGCTCTTCCTAGAACTGACCAGAGATAAGATAAGTTGTAATGAGTTTGACCCTTACGACACTAAACAGATAACATCGCTGTCAGCACATGTTTAATTATACTGTGGCTGAAAATATCAAATAGTTTGAGACTAGCACTGTGTCGGTGTGTAGTATAAGTTGAAACTGTTAGTTTATACAGTGAAACCTCTCATTTACAGACGTAACAAGCTGTCCGCATCTGGGAGGTGTCCTTTATTGAGAGAGAGGCTCTCCAATCTAACAGTAAATTTATAATATGCAATATGTATTCCTTCACACTTTAAATTAAACGTATTACTGTAGTTTAATTATAAATACAGTATACTACATTAAATTCTTTGCAACTTTGAACTACAGTAGATAAGACCGAAAAAGGAAAATACAGTACTGTGTCATACAGTTTTATTCTAGGTCTACAGTTATGCAGTACTGTAATTTAAGTTACAGTTTTCAACTTAACGTTTACATTCAGGTGCCATGTCTCTCGAAACAGAACGGCTGATTGAAGTGAAGAGAATAATCCTACTAACCCTATCATGTGTCGAATACAATTTCACGATCATGCAAACCTTGGACCCAACAGACAGGTTAAATTTTATGACTTTATCCACCCGCTTCCAGGTAACAAGGGGTAGCCGGCTGGACTAGTGGCAGCCTACAAGACCCTTAGGGCCGTGTTCACAGACATTCTTAGTGCGGGCTTCCGGTGGATGATTAGCGAACTAACGTTTTTCGTATTCATAAACCAGTGTTAGCGATATGATATGATATGAATCCCGTACAAGTAACCAGTCGATAGCCGGGGCTAGTTTAGCACGCTCGTAGCGCGGGCTAGCGAAATGTCTATGAATAGCACCCATATTGTCTTCTTTCATGTTAAGGAATTTCTGTACTAAATTTTCCATTTTTGTAACACATTAGGTCTTGAAATCCAAGTTCTGTCCGCAGTCAGGAGGTAAAGCAAGCTTTAGGACTGTGAAACAGCTGTCCGTGTCCGTGTCTGAGAGTGTCCGTAAATGAGAGTTAAATTTATCATTATTTCTATATTATTTCAGTTGGGACATTAAAATCTGTCCGTATATGAGTAGTGTCCGTATCTTGGGGGTGTCCGTAAGAGGAGGTTTCACTGTATTTTAAAAGTTGATCGAATGTTTCACGTTGGTTAGTTACTGTAATATAGTTAGTAATGTGTAATTATGTTGTTTTCTGCAAGCAAGAGTGGCGTTACACTGGCTGTTGCCTACGTGTAGGATTGGCATTACTCCACATTCCTACCAAGACTGATCTCGTGAGCTTCCCACAGTACCTTGCACTCTGCAGGCTTGCTCCCGCCCACATTTTTCGGATGACCACACTGTATAAGCACATATGTTTTATTGCCAACATGCAATCAAGTTTGGTACATAGCTGTCAATAAAATGTTTATGCTCGACTATGCCAAAATGTACTAATTATACACCTGGTAGTAGCCCTTTAATGCACCTCATTAAAGTACACCTATTCATTATAGTTCAGTTGTTCAGCCAATGAGAAATCACCATTGTAGCATTATAAAACCGCAAGTATCGATTATTCTCGGATATGCAATCGAAAGACAACTAGCGAAACGTCACGGAGGCTGGAAATCCAATACTGTCACAGAAGATTATGTTCTGTTACTATAATAATTAGCGTTAATTGTAAATAATATTCAAATAAATTCAATTTGTCATCTCGTTTTTCAATTCTAAATCAATTTCCAGGTTATATCAAGATTAATGTTTATTTTACTCTCTAGATTATATCAAGTCAATGACATTTGTTTCTCGGAAAAAATCAATACTTTCGCATCTGCACACATCTCACAATTTAGAAGGTCAGTTCAGCTCCTCACTTAGATAACCATAACATGAATACTTATGAATAATTTCAAGTTAGAAATATGATGGAGCATAAAAAGTCGTATGAAATTTGCCTATAAAGGTAATTAAGACACTTGTATGAAAATTATGAAACTCGCTTGCGCTTGTTTCATAAACAAACATACTCGCGTCTTAATTACTACCATTATAGGCTCGTTGCCTAATGTACTATTAATAAAAGCAATCTAGTATCACAAATTGCCACCGACAGAGGAGTTGTTGTTTAGTTAATTGCTCGAAGACAGATCTCAACCTCACAAGTCACACCAACAAGGCACCACTTTTGAAGCAACTAGGCCAAGAGATAATGGAGTAGGGTGGCGTTCCTTTCCCCCTTGACAGAGAAGTGTTCCTATTTAAAACCCGCTCTACTTGGAGTATCCTATATGCTCCCGAAATTTTTAGTAAATATTTTAAATCACTTTGTACACACAAAATTTATTCCTTGACATCTTGCAAAGATTCCCCTGTTAATCCGACTAAAAATTAATACTAAGCCATATACATTGCACTTCAAAACAGAATATCAATTCACAATCTTAACATGCACTCATTGTACCATACTTTACTCAAAGGTACAGCACTAAAAAATAAGCAATTCATGGTAGAAATTTGAATCTATTATGGATATGTGACACAGACTATGATAATAGCCCTAGGCACAGCAATCGAAATAATGGGAAATCGATATGCTGTCAACAATCAGTCTTGAAGGGACTGGAGGTAAAGGCATATAGATGTGTCACTAATTCTGCACTGTGCAAACATACGTTTTCTTGCAACAACAGTCAGTGCTACTATTGTCATGTGTAAAAAGACCAATCAAAAAGGCCTCTGTTCTCCCCTACGCTTCCTTGCGTGCGAAATGCTAGTAACTATGTCCTCTAGCATGCAGCAATTTGTCAGTCCTCCATTAAATGCAACGTTTGATTACTTCAGGATTCACTTGTTTTATTTACGGTCATCATTTGTGTGGGGCTGTGCTACTGTTGTCGTCTGCGTCGATAACCTGATCCCAATTGAAAGCTTCTGACTGCCTACCAGGAAGTTCGCCCAAGTGAGAGAATCTTTCTTGGAACTGGCTATCTCGTTTCTGTAACCTCTCAAATCGCTGATACATGAGCTTCCGTGCAAATGCATATAATTCCAGGTCCAGCACATTCAACTGTCGAATTGTTTCTATTTGGTCTGTTCGGATTGTATTCAGTGTTACACTTGATAATGTTGCATTGTTTTGTTCAAATGGCACAGCAAATCTTAGGTTGAACGTCTCTTCAAAAACATACTGACTGACCTGAAAGAAATAAAACCATATAACAACAGTATTATTTTAATCTTGTACAAAATAAAATAGTCCTCTTAAGAAGCAAAGTACACAGTCTGAAATAAAGCTACAAACATCTAATGGAGGTATGTCTTATTACTGGACAGGAGACATTAGGAAAATGCCTATTTTATACGAAATACGAATGAAAGTTGAGAATATGAAATCAGATATAAACTAGTCTTGAAAAATGAAGCAATCTAATGAAGTTTTATATTGCCTACTTTTTTTCCCTGAGCAATTTACATTGTACAAGGATCATTTCATAAATATTGCATAGGTTGGTAGAGCTGTGAAGTGGATAACGCAACACCAACGAAAATTACGTCAGTTGCAGTTGAAGGCTTAAGGAAGAAAGACGCGTGTTCGTTTCATCCATAGCATACTCTGTGTTTAGGTAACGAGAGCTAGAAATGGAGCGTACACGTGTCTCAGGTACTGTAACAATTGAAGATCAAAGATCGTATATTAAGATCGAATCTTTACGTGGCAAAAACTCGTTTAACTGTTACTTCAACTCCAGCTCGAAGTGTCTAATCCACGTTTCATCAATAGCGACACTGTAATTCAAAAAAAAAAAAAAGGCTTGACCTTCAACATAGAATCTTTATTTCCGCGAGTTTCCAACGTTCAGGCATTTCTGCTTTTATTCAGCAGTCAAACAGTGAAGGATCATTAGTGCAGAAATTTGTCTCTTCTTTAAATATGAAGTTGTGGAATCCCCATAGCTTCTGAAAGTTCTTCACACGTCCCTTGACGATCTTCTTCAAGAACATTCACCACAAGTTTCACACTTCGTCTATGTGTTGATGTTTTCAGCATTCCTGGCAGTGGTGTAGCATGAGATTTTGAGCAGAGGAAGCTAATGCAAGTTGTCTTTCATGTATGAGGAAACGTATTGCAAAAATATAGTCTTAAAATAAGTAGTAGTTGTCAAGACAGCAGTCCGAAGACTGGTTGGAAGCTCATAAGTAACACCAATAAGGCATCACCTCAGATGGTAGTAAAATATGATTTCATGGTTTACACATATCTCTAAGAAATAGACACATATAGTACATATAATTTAACATTAGCTCACTTCCTGTCATATTTAGAGTAATCACAATATTAACAGTAATAGATACAGTGTTAGTAAAATTATGTCAATAAACGTTAAAATCTTTATCAGAAGATTATTTTTGACTACATAAATTAGTGTCAGGAACTTTTATTTCACTCATTATTTATTATATCAGCCACAGTGCACATTAACACTTCAACTGAACACAACTCACGAAAGGAATACAACTCCAATGCCAAAGCTAGCTTCTTACAAGCCTTGCGACCAGGGTAGTTTAGTTAGAAATGGATGGAAAATCTTCGTGGGGTGGGTTACACAGAAGAATGCGTGAAAGAAACGAGTCTGTGGAGGGGACTGGAAGCTGGTGTGTGCAGGCTTCAGTTTACTGCTGCATCACAAATCATCCTGAGCTACTGCATGACAACATTTAAGGCGTAAATATAAATTGTATTAAAGTTAATAAATAATTTTGTTCATAAACTGCAGGTTTATTATAGAGTTATTAACTGGGGAAACTGAGCCTTTTAGCTTACATTGACGCTATGCCACTGATTCCTGGTCTGTGCTGACATGAAAACGAGTAGCCCAACGAGAAACTGTACTACGATCCACTATAATTCGTCACAAACTCCACTCAAAAAACTGTGGATTTCTGTGATGTTTTTACCATGTAAAGGTTTGATCTTTGATCATCAATCATCACAGTACCTGAGACACATGTAGGTTCCATTTCTAGCTCTCTTTACCTGAACAGAGTATGTTATGAACGAAACTGTGACTGACGTAATTTTTATTGATGTTGTGACATTCACTTCACAGTTCTACCAACCTGTGCATTATTTATGAAATGACCATCGTAAATTGTCTTTGTTTCTTTTGTTTAAAATTAGTTTCAAATATTAAATATGAGTAAAGTTAAACAGCAAAAAAATTCTGCACTAGTCAGAAATAACTCTCATAATTATTAATACCTGAAGTGTGCATATGAATCTATTACCATAATTTCCAGATCAGTCTCCTATGGTGCACCCTGGACAATAACTCTGTTGGTAAATTGGTCTACACAATTGACTTCATATGGGTGAATGAGGAAAAGTCAAGTAATCGTAACTACATGTTGGTAAATTATTCACAGAACTATCAAATTTTAAGTTAATTAAATATGATCTTAAGTTGCATATTTTTGTATTTCTTATAAATGTGTCATATTTTCAATATGCTGAAATCTATCATACAGCATTTTAAGAAGTGCATTTTTATGCTTTTTTTCCTGCATTGTGTTAAGCAGACTCATACCAAGTTCCAGATCTCTGCATAACAATTCCTCATCAGGAAAGACAAGAAAATGAAAACCTTTTGCTGGTTCCCTCCTGGAGGCTAGTTAGTTCTCAGTAAAAGATCAAACAGATAGGTTTTCTTTTCTTGCTCTTCTTGATGATGAAGCCAATATATCTGCTGTTGGTAATCGATCCAAATAGACTTTTAATGCATAAACTTCTGAACTCTGCTCATTATAAGGAGCATGCAGCCAAATAAGGGTCTTTGTTACATTTTGTCTGCTGTTGAGTTTATAGTGGAATAGAGGTTTTTTGTTCTACTCCTAACATTTACCATATTAAGTTTACATATAATCTCACCAGGCCCAGCACAATATCTTATTCTGTTAGCTGAAAGACAAAAACATTCGTTGGAATAAATGTCTATGTTACAGTCGTATGATGTAAAGCACATGGCCATTAGCCCCATATCTATCTTCAGAGCTCTAATGTGCAGTGTAGAGAATATGGAATCTTTAGACGCAAATGTCAACTCCTTTTGGAAGTAGCAGTGGTGTAAACATAAACACAAGCAGAAGCGTCATTTCAGTTTTTGCTTGGGGGAAGGGGGCAAGATTTTTAAGAAAGTGTTCTCTCCTTATTTCTCCTAAAACGAACTATTTTCCATACTGTAAACCGGGGTAAATTTGACCATGAAACAAAAACAAACAAACAATTAAACCATGATATCAGATGCACTGAACTTATTTTTAAATTCATTATTTTTTCTCTATTTCTCAAGTATTTTTTATTATTTTAAGTCACTAACAATTCTGATACTGTTTAATTTCTCTTGTTTTATGGTCAAGTTTAATCCACTTTACAGTACATTTCCAGTTTTCACATATTGGCCTAGTTTTAAATTTTTATTCTTCTTACATGATATGTAATTTACATGCACTTTTTGTTAATAATATGATTATGTATGAACGTACACAGTTTTATTGATAAAGAAATTTTAATTTCAATTGAATAATTACTATAATTGTACTTTTATTTACCATAGGTAACAGCCACTAATGTAGCAAAGGGTAGTGCTTTGGTTTCATTTGAGTAAACTTATGAAGTTCGTCTTTATTTTTTAAGCATTTATAAATGTTGGATATTTTAATATTAAAAATATAGTTCTCATATATTTTTTTTTATTTAATAGTACCGTCAAATGAGCAAACTTGAAAAAGTGTTTTAACTTGGAACATTATTATAGGGTATTTTCGTTTTGTCACAATAACATGAAACTGTTATATATAGAACAAACAAAGTAAAAAGTGAAGATTGTGTTGCCACTGTGACAAAACGAAAATACCCTATGATAATGTTCCAAGTTTGCCCATTTGATGGTACTATTCACGTTTTTAATCTTAAACTCAGGAAGACAATTTCCTCTTTGTCCTTCTGAATGACATCTCAGAACACAAGTGATAATGTTTTACTGTCACGAAGTGATATAAGCTGTGTCAATAAGATGAAAAGCAAATGAAAAGGTGAGAATGAGATAGTCTAAAGCCACACTTTCAACAAAAATGTTTCCTTTGTGCGAATTCATTCCTTATACATATAAGGAAGCTACCAGTAAAATATTATAAAAATTACTCAACAAATGACATATGTATAAGCCCAAGAAATTATGATACCGCACCTAATAGCATTGGACTCTAAACCTTCAATATGGTTTCCAGTAAAATTTTGTCTGTGTGGCCATAGGCAGAGTTATGGGGGCATTGCCCCCCCCCCAAACTTGGCCGAACTCTTTTTTTTTTTTTTTGTATTAACATAGGGAAATATTGAATTCAAAAGATTTTTCTTGTTTTTGTTTATGATTAAGTTTCTGTGCTTAAATTGACAAATTATTGTCTTCAGATCATGTGTCTGGACTATTAATATTTATTTTAAATTTCTAAATGTATACTAGATAGATAGATAGCTTTATTGATATTGTTCACAAAAGTACAAAACTTAATAATTTAACAAAAGATCTATATACAAATGTAGTTCTACATAATAAATATACAATTTCCTAAACTAATTAATCTATCGCAAATGACAATAATTTATTGGTTCAAACTTGCACTTACGTCTTGTTTTAGTGCATGTTTAAACCAATCGTGATAATCCTTAAGACTTTAAACCTTAATTATTTGCTCCTTTTCAAAAATCTAATTGTAATATTTAGGTCTTATTTTACATAACAATTTATTTCTAAATGTATAAGAATTTCTATACCTCATCTGAGGAATGGAAGCACTATAATGTTTTTTTTTTTTTGTAACAGCCTGTACTCTGCAGGTGTTCTAGCAGCCACTTGAAATATGAATAACATACTGCACAACAATGCAGAAAAAAGAAAAGTGATCCCAGTTAAACTTAAAGACGAGATTAAATAAAATAATTAGAATTCACATTTCATATGATATCTTGCTCTTTTAAATAAACAGATAAAGTAAATGTAAAATTGGTCCACCGCTGTGGAGTAATGGTCAGCACATCTGGCCATGAAACGAGCAGTTTGGACAAGTTACTTGGTTGGGATTTTTCCGGGGTTTTTCCTCAACCAATTGAAGCAGAATTGCTGGGAATTTTCGATGTTGGACCTAGACTCATTTCGCCATCATTAATTCACATATCATTCATACAATAGCCTGGGTTAAGTTCACAGTATGGTGTGCTATACTTGTACAAGAGTGCAGCCGTTCAGCTACCCAATCATCCACAGAATAGGAGTGGTAAGCACAATAAGCCTCAGGCTGCAGTGCAAGCCTTCGAGTCCCTCTTCCTTAAAAGGGGGGGAAAAAAAAGTAAAACTGTCTGTATATTTTGTTACAATTTTACTTTATTTTACAATACCTTTATTAGATGATCATATTCTGATATACTGTACCAAGGTCAAGCTATAATGGGGGGAGAAGATAAATAATGTCCCAACATAATCTCGTTATATCGGGATTCTATGGTTTTGCTTTGCCCCCCCCCCCCCCCAAGGAAATGGTTCTCTCTCCGCCTATGTGTGTGGCTTAGGACTATATCATTCTCACCCCTTTATATGATTTTCGTTTACTTGCTACAGTTTGCTATGGTAAAAGTACATTTATTTATTTTGCTATGGTAGAAATACATTTATTTACTTATTTTTTTTATTCACTCAATTATTTACTCATATATGTGCATGCGTGTGTGCGAGGGTTTATGGGTATAAGACAAAATCCGATAAATGTTGCTTCTTATTGGGTACACATTCACTGTAAACCATTCACGTTAACAACAACAGTAACTACAGCAATAATAATAATAATAATAATAATAATAATAATAATAATAATAATAATAATAATAATAATAAAGAGCATACATACCTTCTGGTGTTCTGTCAGTCCAAAGAAAGCCATGGAAGCCAGGTTTCTCTTTGCACTTGCCAGCATTACTCTGTTTCTCTCAGCCAATGAAGGCATGTAGGACGTGTTGTAGCACCCCACCAAAGCCAGATCAGCCAACATGCGTGTTTGTCTACATAGATTGCATAACAACAGTCGTTAAATTGGCAAATTTATTCTCATTTTTTGCTACTATATAGACGACTTGTGCAACATGCACGAGGTTATTACAGTAATGAAAATAATTATTAATGGTAATTATGTACTTGACTAAGCACTCTGTTGCTGCTCCAGCGCTATTTCATAATGCAACCAAGTGGAAATGTAAAATGACTTTAACTGCTGGAGTTCTCTTCTAAAAGTTTCTCTACATGGACACTTACGTAGATACCAAACCACTGAAAGATGCAGTGGAAAATATTATGATATTGGAGATGGTGTTTTGGTGGTAGTAGTGGTATTGATGAATTTTATATATTATTATTATTATTATTATTATTATTATTATTATTATTATTATTATTATTATTATTATTATTATCTTTCGTAAAATTAATAGTTCGGTTGATTGTCAAATTCTTCAAAATGACATCAATTCAATTTCACAATGGTCTGTTGAAAATGGAATGAAAATTAATCAATCCAAAACTTTTGTTATTTCCTTCTCACGGAAAACTACTTCCCAAAAATTTAATTATTCTCTTAGTAATGTCGTAATTACTAAGAAAGATTGTATTAGAGATCTTGGTGTCTTACTAGATTCAAAATTATATTTCCATGATCATGTGCAATATATTTATACCCATTCATTAAGAATGCTTGGTCTAATTAGACCTATAACTTATTCCTTTTCTACTCCTATGTGTTTATTAATTTTATACTATACATTGGTTAGATCCAAGCTTGAATATGCATCTGTTGTATGGAACTCCATTACTTCCACTGACTCGGCTAAATTGGAGAATATTCAAAGAAAATTTATTTCCTTGTGTTCTTATAGATTTTTACCAAATACCGATTATAAATATGAGATTAATTGCAAATATTTCAATTGCGGTAGTTTGTTTACCAGACGTCAGGATCTTGATTATTTATTTTTTTCTAAAGTCATTATGGGTGATATTGATTGTGAATCATTCATAAGCAATATCAGTCTTCGTATTCCTGCTAAGGGTTTAAGATTTCATAAAATGTTTTATAATAGGAATTCTAAATCTCTCTCTCCGGTCTGCAGATGTATTAAATGTGCTAACTTGCATGGATTGAACTTGGATCCATTTAATGTGTAGTATAGGTATACTTTTTGAGTTTTTATGTCAGTTTTATTATATATGCCATTTGTTAAGATATGTATCATGCTATTCTCGTCATTTGCATATCTTTAGAATACTACTTACATGATTCCTGTCTTCATTTATATGATTTCATTAATTCATTTGTAATTAATTTTATTTAATTGCCATTATCTTAATTATCTGACTGTACTAATTTCAATAATTATTTGCGCTATTTATTTTGTTGCATTTGGTCAGTGATTAATGTTGACTATTATATTGATTGTATTTCATCTCACTGCCATTTTCTATCATTCATGCTCATCATCATTTGTTGTTTTGTTTTGTATCTTGTGCTAAACTGTAATTGGCCTTGTGCTGTTGTTTTGCACGTTAATATTCTAAATAAATAAAATAAATAAATTATTATTATTATTATTATTATTATTATTATTATTATTATTATTATTATTACAAACAGGTTTACAATGTAATATCACATCTTCCTGTGACCAATGTCCTACATTCTTATTCTTTTCCTCCAATTCTCTCTATCTTCCCAATCCCGTTCTTGCAGTCCTTTCTCTGCCAACACTTTATTTATGTCTTGCAACAATGTATTTTGCGGTCTACCTATGCCTCTCTTTCCCTCTGGAATCCAATCTAAAACTCTTCTTGGTAGCCTTCCATCATTCATTAGTTTTACACGTCCATATCATTCTGTCTTCGGAATATGTATGATAAGTACTTTCTTATGTTAAATTTTAACGTAGGCCTACCTTGTTAACATGTTTCGACCTATTTTCGGTCATCAGAAAATCAAAAAAAGACATAACAATAAACTGCTATACTAAAGAGACAACGAACAACACACAACACGAAACACAAATTCCACCCAAGAATATTCAACACAACCAACATAACATTCAACCACAATGAAACCAAACTACTAGAAAATACAGTGTTAAAAGTTGTGTAATCAAGATGTATAATCAAGACAATACAAGTCATTTAATACACAAATATAGGTCGGAACGGATAAAAGCCATAAAAACATCAGACCACATACACTTTAACCACGAATGCCTACACCAACAACTAACACCGAAATACGCGCAAATCAACATAAAAAAACACATCATACCCAGCACAAAAGACAAAAACCACAGCACAAAGAACATACATACAAAACAACATTAAACATCTACACTACACAAAAATCAAGACAACACAAATGCATACAAACTACACTTACAATTAGCACACACTCTACACCACACGGAACTTGAAGAGGTTGTAACACACACAAACAAAGTAATAATAAAAATAAGCCAGAAAATAAAAAAAAAGACACAACAATAAACTAGCTATACTAAAGACACAACAAACAACAACACACAACACGAAACACAAATTCCACCCAAGAATATTCAACACAACCAACATAACATTCAACCACAATGAAACCAAACTACTAGAAAAAGGATTAAGATAGAGTTCCGAAGATGATCGAAAATAGGTCGAAACATGTTAACAAGATACGTTAAAATTTAACACAAGAAAGTACTTATAATACATATTCCGAAGTGATACAGTGTTAAAAGTTGTGTAATCAAGATGTACATTCTGTCTATATTTCACGAAATCTAAAATTGAATTTTCTTTATTTATATGTTGTCTGATCACTTCATTTCTTATTTTTTCAAGTTTAGAATGTCTGGCCGAACGTCGTAAAAAATCCATTTCTAATGCTAATAATTTTGACAGCAAATTTTGATTTAACTTCCATGTTCCCACTCCATATGTTGTCAAACTTTGGACTATATACAGAAAAATATTTATTTTTGTTTCCTTAAAAATGTTCTTGTTCCATAATATTCCATTTAACATTGCTATTATATATCGAAGTGTTCGAGTAAAGGGAATTGAGTCATTTGCTGTATATATAATTCGTTTCATGTGTTTCACAATAATCTAGAACCTAAAGAAAACTTCCTGTTTGGAGACTGACTCATAACTGACAGAGACAGTAGATCCATCCTTATTAATAGTATCAGCACAGTCTAGTATATACAGTCACGAAGATTGAGTTGATGAGGGTGCTAGGAACAATAGACTGTGCAGGTACTATTTCGCATTGTCTATAATGAGGTGTAGCGATCCTAGTGGTTAGCAACTATCTATGGATGCATATTTATTACATATTGAGCTTCGTGACTGTATATACTAGACTGTGGTATCAGTCAATTAATTCATTCACTGTGTTCTGCCCAAGGGCAGATCTTTCACTGCAAAACCAGCATTCTATAGTCTTTCCTATTTTCTGCCTCCCTCTTTGTCTCCTCATATGATCCATATATCTTAATTTCGTCTATGATCTGATATCTTCTTTTGCCCCAAACTCCTCCCATTCACCATTCCTTCCAGTGCATCCTTCAGTAGGCAGTTTTTTCTCAGCCAGTGACCCAACCAATTCCTTTTCCTTTTCCTGATCAGTTTCAGCATCATTCTTTCTTCACCCACTCTTTCCAACACAGTTTCATTTCTTATTCTGTCTGTCCACTTCACATGCCCATCCACATTTCAAATGCTTCTATTCACTTCTCTTCACTTCGTCGCAATGTCCATGTTCTGCCCCATACAATGTCACACTCCATACAAAGCACTTAACTAGTCTCTTCCTTAGTTCTTTCTCCTGAGGTCCGCAGAAGATGCACCTTTTTCTATTAAAAGCTTCCTTTGCCATTGCTATCCTTTTGACTTCCTGACAGCAGCTCATGTTACTGCTTTTGATGCACCCCAACCTGCCTACTTCTTCTACTGCCTCATTTAGAATTCGCAAGTTTATCTTCTGTATTTTTCTTCCTATGACCATGCTCTTCGTCTTATTTGCATTTATCTTCATCTCATACTGCTCACACCTGTCATTTAGCTCCAGTAGCATATCCTTTAGTATCATCTCCTCTTCTGCTAACAGCGCCATATCATCAGCAAATCTTATGCACTTTATTCTTCTTCCTCCTACTATCACTCCTCCCATGTTCTGAAAACAGTTCTTTACTAAATCCTCTAAGTATATGTTGAAAAGGGTCGGTGATAAAGGACACCTTTGACGTACTCCTCTCCCAATTTCACTTCCTTGACATTTCTTCTCCTATCCTGACTTTGATCGTTGTCTCATATAAAGATTACTGAACAGTTTTCTCTCTTTCCAATCCACACCAATTTTCTTTAGGATCTCCATCAATTTATTCCAATCCACTCTGTCAAAAGCCTTTTCTAGGTCATATTGAAATATTATTTATTCATTTTTGTTTCGTTTGGTCTCATGTTGCTGTGAGCTGTGAGAAACATATTGCCATGTGTGTCATTGTTAAAAGTGTATATGCTGTTCATCCAGATACATCCTTCATTTCGTTAACTGTAAATGGCAGTGGACTTATCAAGTAAGTTATTAAATTTCATGGATGCGACTTACAATCAAGTCTGTGAAAGGACTTATTTTAGTGAAATTTAATTTAAAACATTTTACATGCAAATGTATGTTTGACTATTTGTATAGTAACAAGGAATTTTAAAGAAAATTAGATCTAGTGATAAATATGCAGAAGCGCAAAAGTTATATTAATGATGAAGTTCATATAAGGAGTTTGTTGGTGAGAGAAATGTGTCAGCATTTTCACATTTCAAAATATGTTAACTATAGCATATCACATTCTTTTCATATACTCTAGTTTCATCCCATCCCGTTTTTGTTTTACTGAGTATCATCTTTGGTACTTCCATTTCTGCCATGCACAGAACATGATTTCTTCTGGAGTCCTCTATACAAGACTCTCCTCAATGTGTCATAATTGGATGGAGTTTCGCAATAATAGACCAACCGACAATTTGAAAAAAAAAAAAAAAAAAGAGAGAGAGATTTGCACAAATCTGTTGATGGCAGACTAATTTAACTCGGAAAAAAATCAAGAATGCAATATCTGAATTTTGGTGCTATTTATAAGCAAAAATTTGTTTATTGCATAAAATTCATTATATATATATTTTGCTTTGAAATATTAATTCAACTTCTGGTCTCTTATTAAATATCGGTTAGCGTTTTTTTATATTATTTGTGCTAATTTTTGTAGTACAGTAGAACCTCTATTATCCGTTGTAATGAAGAGGGTGGGCTGAACGGTTAATCGAAAAAATCGGATAATCTGTACCATAAAAGATTGTCGTAAATGTAGTGAACAACGCTTACACTTTCGTAATTTTTTCTGTGGTCTTGCATTGAAAACGCTAGGTAGTGGATCTGAAGTTCACTGATTTTAGACTGTTATTAACAATGACTTTTTAACAGGAAAGGAAACTCCTTGTAATGGCTGTCTGTGGAAAGACCGGAATAGTGGAGATCTTGTGTTGTAGATTTACATACTTTATACACTTCATCTTCAATTTTTATTAAATTTCACAAGGTTGTGACTCCAATCTCATGTTCTGAGATGAGCTACAGTTTATTGTTCCACAAACCACTCAGTTATTTGCACTTTTTATACTTAGCAAGACAGAAAATAAGAAAGGGTGGAGAAACCTGGATTTTCAGTGAAAGAACTGCCCTTGGGTAGAACACTACGAATGAATGGACATGATTTCCTTTGATACCCGTGGAAGACATTTTATAGAACTCTAACAGTAAACCATAATGTGTAAGGGTAAAGTCTTGTAATAACTCTCTCTAGGAAAGAAAATGCGCTAATATAATATACAGTACGTATTTAATATATTTCTGTAGCAAAAAAAAAAAAAAAAAAAGCGAGAAAAAGAAGTCGGATAATCCGCCAATAGCTTAATAGGGTGACGGATGATCAGGATTCTACTGTAGTATGAATATTTTAATACTTTTCTAATAAAATGTTTCATAAAAAAAAAACAGATTTATTTCAATGGCCAATATATCGAAACAGATTTTTTAACGCTTGGTCAATTATTGCGTAACTCCATCCAATTGTTCAACAGTGGTTTTAAAAATTGTAAATTTGGCATCTTTCTGCATGTTTTTCTTATTCTAATTTATATCTCGAAGATAACAAGAGATTCCAGGTTCGTTGATGATTGTTATAATACTCTATACGTGATATGGTTACTGATGACTTCAGTTCTTGTATCCTAAAGATCTCCTATCCACTGAAATGTATTGATAAGCCAGCAACGGTGTTATGCCTCATATTTGATGCTGGACTTTGTAATTATACGCTTATAAAAACAAGGGTAATATCATCGTAAAAAAAACAACAATGTTCAGCACAGTTTCTTGACCTTCAGGCTGTCTCAGACAGTATCTGAGTAAGGTCAAAGGCCTCACATTGTCTTCTGATAACGTAACAGGGCTGTTACTGTTTTGTATTAATAACAGTGACAAGGCTTTCAAACAAGTAGACTTGGATTGACTTCACGCAAAGAAATGAAGTTTCCTATTTCTGTATTTTTAAGCATTGACTTGCACTATGTCGACATACGAGAAAAGAGCTTGCTACTTGCATTGATGGTGTATTCTCATTTCATTCATAGTGTTCTGCCCAAGGGCAGATCTTTCACAGCATTCTCCAGTCTTTCCTACTTTCTGCTTTTCTCTTTGTCTCCGCATATGATCCATATATCTTAATGTCGTCTATCATCTTATATCTTCTTCTGCCCCAAACTCTTCTCCCATTCACCTTCCTTCCAGTGCATCTTTCAGTAGGCAGTTTCTTCTCAGCCAGTGACCCAACCAATTGTTTTTCCTCTTCCTGATCAGTTTCAGCATCATTCTTTCTTCACCCACTCTTTCCAACACAGCTTCTTTTCTTATTCTGTCTGTCCATTTCACACACTCCATCTTTCTCCACATTAACATTTCAAATGCTTCTAGTCGCTTCTCTTCACTTCGTCATAATGTCCATGTTTCTGCCCCATACAATGCCACACTCCACACTAAGCACTTCACTAGTCTCTTTCTTAGTGCTTCCTCCAGAGGTCTGCAAAAGATGCTCCTTTTTCTATTAAAAGCTTCCTTTGCCATTGCTGTTCTCCTTTGACTTCTTGGCAGCAGCTAATGTTACTGCTTATAGTACACCTAAAGTATAATGCCCTAGTTCAGAGTCTATAAAATTATGAAATACATGTGCAAGGTCACTCATGTAGTCGCAATGCGAAAGGACAGGGAACCTTTCAATTTGCAGATTCAGAATTCAAGGCGTCTCTCCTGGCGGTCTTCACTTGCCTTGTCATCGAACAACAGACGACAGAGTCTTCTCGACTCCTCCTGCACTGCGAAATGACACAGTTCATTTCAATGTGGAGATTTACACCAGCCATCTCATCCTCGTCCCGTCCCGTGATCATTTTGATCACATTTCCATCCCCCTCGCGTATGTGGTACCTGAGAGGTTACGTCCATTTTCGGTTTTCCCCTTCAAAATTTTCTAGAGCTCCTTTAGTGGAGCAGCGTAATCCAGAGTGAGATTAGTGGCCAACAGGCTTGGAGCTCACATATTTAGTTTCTTGCAGCCCCGAACCCCTTGCAAGGACGCGTTCTGCGTACCTTTTAAATTTGTCCTCCCAATTCACCTCTTTCAATTCAATTCAAGCCAGCGGTCGTCAGCACAGAGCACCCTGGGGCTAGTGTCTTTTACCCACAGAGGACACAGTGCACCATGGTGCACTCGTAGCTGCTAGTGGGTAAGCTCTCTACCTCTTCCTGCTGCACAATGGGGCACATGGGACGGCTCCGCTTACCCTTTGCACATTTCAGCGAGTGCTGACAGCCACTGGTATAAGCCGTCCACTTGCTCTACTGCCTCATTTAGAATTCGTAAGTTTACCTTCCTTACTTTTCTTCCTGTGGCCGTGATCTTCGTCTTGTTGACATTTATCTTCATTCCATACTGCTCACGGCTGTCATTTAGCTCCAGTAACATAACCTTTAGTGTCATCTCCTCTTCTCTAACAAAGCCATATCATCAGCAAATCTTATGCACTTTATTCTTCTTCCTCCTGCTAACACTCCTCCCATGTTTTGAAATCAGTTCTTCACTAAATTCTCCAAGTTATGTTGAACAGGGTAGGTACTCCTCTCCCTATTTCGCTTCTTTCTGACATTTTCCTATTCTGACTTTAATTCATTGTTACTGAACAGCCTTCTCTCTTTCCAGTTCACGCCAATTTTCTTTAGGATCCCCATCAGTTTATTCCAATACACTCTATCAAACGCTTTATAATAATAATAATAATAATAATAATAATAATAATAATAATAATAATAATAATAATAATAATAATAATAATAATAATATTATTATTATTATTATTATTATTATTATTATTATTATTATTATTATTTCAACATATTAGTAAGCTTTCGATGAGTTAAGTTACATATTTTCTAATCAATAATAAGTATATTCATTATTAAAATCGCATAATTATATACATATTTTTAACATTTTAATGCACGACTATCCTTGCTCTAATTATTGCTATTTTCAGTGAAATCAACATTAATTATATTCATGCATTCAAATTTGAAATTTCCTTGTAAGTGGCAAAAAAAATGAAGGTGTAACTTACTGTACTTTTTGTATTATATGACTTTTACGTGTTTCACAAAATTCAGTTAATCAAGCGAGATGACTCAGTGGTAATGCACTGGACTCACATTCAGAAAGTCTCTGGTTCGATCCCTAGTGCCAACCAGTGTGGGCGAAATATTTTTCCGTGGTTTTCGTTGACGAAATATAACTTATTTTCAGTTAAATAAAGGTGAATGCTCGATTTGATCCCAAAATCACGAAATAGGAGAGATTAGTGTTGTGCATTACAGGCGTTATGTTCGTTCAAGTTTCTCGAGTATGGTGAAGTTTGATATTCGCCGATGTTTGCTTTGCAGGAAGAGGCCTATCTTCTTTGTTTCATCTTATTATAAAATATTCGCTGGCCCCCACTTTCATTCTTTCATGTTTTAACTGCGTAAGGAATTTAGCACATCATACGATTATTTTTTATTTGAAATAAGACGAAGTTTGTAATGTCTTTGTTGCCTCTCTCATGTTGGAACATTCCACGACACTAATAACATACACTACAACAGCAATCAGCATTTCCAGCAGTAAACTTCAAACAAGTCGCAATATAACGTAGAAGTTAAAGTGACGACTATAAATAAATAAAACTAAAAATAAAATTCAGTTCCTCAATCATGTTGTAAGCTGAGTTTGCAGTGAAAGACATGCCCTTGGGTAGAACACTGAATGATGAATGAATGAATCGTGTTGCGAATGATTACCGTACTGTTTATAGTTTATTCTCTTGAACTATGATTTTAAAAGATACACCTAAATGAAATCATTTCGGCTACTATGCGTCCAAATAAAATAGGCTTACACTTTAATTTTCTGAATTACACATGAAAATCATTCTTTACATAATTTCAAGGATTACTGATGACAAGAAAATAATATAGCCTAACTTATTTTCATTTATAAATTGTGCGAAATAAACATATTGTAATTCTATAGAAATTCATATACAATACCTATTCATATAATAGAGTTATTTTTAATTATATTTTTTGTTAAAAAATCAGTATTTTAAAGTGATGTTATAAATGTTGAAAGATAAAATGTTAGTGATTTATAATGACAAGAGGCCAGATATATCTGCGTTGTCCCTGAAGTTTTCTATGCATGGACTGTGTTGCTACTGCTCGCGTCGTATGTATGGACTGTGTTGCTACTGTTCGCGTCCTATGTATGCATGGAATGTGTTGCTAGTGCTCGCGTCGTATGCATGGACTGTGTTCCTACTGTTCGCGTCGTATGCCTGGACTGTGTTGCTAGTGCTCGCGTCGTATGCCTGGACTGTGTTGCTACTGCTCACGTCGTATGCATGGACTGTGTTGCTAGTGCTCGCGTCGTATGCATGGACTGTGTTCCTACTGTTCGCGTCGTATGCATGGACTGTGTTGCTAGCGCTGGCGTCGTATGCATGGACTGTGTTGCTAATGCTCGCGTCGTATGCATGGACTGTGTTGCTACTGTTCGCGTCGTATGCATGGACTGTGTTGCTACTGTTCGCGTCGTATGCATGGACTGTGTTGCTACTGTTCGCGTCGTATGTATGGACTGTGTTGCTACTGTTCGCGTCGTATGCATGGACTGTGTTGCTACTGTTCGCGTCGTATGTATGGACTGTGTTGCTACTGTTCGCGTCGTATGCCTGGACTGTGTTGCTAGTGCTCGCGTCGTATGCCTGGACTGTGTTGCTACTGCTCACGTCGTATGCATGGACTGTGTTGCTAGTGCTCGCGTCGTATGCATGGACTGTGTTGCTACTGTTCGCGTCGTATGCATGGACTGTGTTGCTACTGCTCACGTCGTATGCATGGACTGTGTTGCTAGTGCTCGCGTCGTATGTATGGACTGTGTTGCTACTGTTCGCGTCGTATGCATGGACTGTGTTCCTACTGTTCGCGTCGTATGTATGGACTGTGTTGCTACTGTTCGCGTCGTATGCATGGACTGTGTTGCTACTGCTCGCGTCGTATGCATGTACTGTGTTGCTACTGTTCGCGTCGTATGCATGGACTGTGTTCCTACTGTTCGCGTCGTATGTATGGACTGTGTTGCTACTGTTCGCGTCGTATGCATGGACTGTGTTGCTAGCGCTCGCGTCGTATGCATGGACTGTGTTGCTAATGCTCGCGTCGTATGCATGGACTGTGTTGCTACTGCTCGCGTCGTATGCATGGACTGTGTTCCTACTGTTCGCGTCGTATGTATGGACTGTGTTGCTACTGTTCGCGTCGTATGCATGGACTGTGTTGCTAGCGCTCGCGTCGTATGCATGGACTGTGTTGCTACTGCTCGCGTCGTATGCATGGACTGTGTTGCTAATGCTCGCGTCGTATGCATGGACTGTGTTGCTAATGCTCGCGTCGTATGCATGGACTGTGTTCCTACTGTTCGCGTCGTATGTATGGACTGTGTTGCTACTGTTCGCGTCGTATGCATGGACTGTGTTGCTAGCGCTCGCGTCGTATGCATGGACTGTGTTGCTACTGCTCGCGTCGTATGCATGGACTGTGTTGCTAATGCTCGCGTCGTATGCATGGACTGTGTTGCTACTGCTCGCGTCGTATGCATGGACTGTGTTCCTACTGTTCGCGTCGTATGTATGGACTGTGTTGCTACTGTTCGCGTCGTATGCATGGACTGTGTTGCTAGCGCTCGCGTCGTATGCATGGACTGTGTTGCTACTGCTCGCGTCGTATGCATGGACTGTGTTGCTACTGCTCGCGTCGTATGCATGGACTGTGTTGCTAATGCTCGCGTCGTATGCATGGACTGTGTTGCTACTGCTCGCGTCGTATGCATGGACTGTGTTCCTACTGTTCGCGTCGTATGTATGGACTGTGTTGCTACTGTTCGCGTCGTATGCATGGACTGTGTTGCTAGCGCTCGCGTCGTATGCATGGACTGTGTTGCTACTGCTCGCGTCGTATGCATGGACTGTGTTGCTAATGCTCGCGTCGTATGCATGGACTGTGTTGCTACTGTTCGCGTCGTATGCATGGACTGTGTTCCTACTGTTCGCGTCGTATGCATGGACTGTGTTGCTACTGTTCGCATCGTATGCATGGACTGTGTTGCTAGTGCTCGCGTCGTATGCATGGACTGTGTTCCTACTGTTCGCGTCGTATGTATGGACTGTGTTGCTACTGTTCGCGTCGTATGCCTGGACTGTGTTGCTAGTGCTCGCGTCGTATGCCTGGACTGTGTTGCTACTGCTCACGTCGTATGCATGGACTGTGTTGCTAGTGCTCGCGTCGTATGCATGGACTGTGTTGCTACTGTTCGCGTCGTATGCATGGACTGTGTTGCTAGCGCTCGCGTCGTATGCATGGACTGTGTTGCTAATGCTCGCGTCGTATGCATGGACTGTGTTGCTACTGTTCGCGTCGTATGCATGGACTGTGTTGCTACTGTTCGCGTCGTATGCATGGACTGTGTTGCTACTGTTCGCGTCGTATGCATGGACTGTGTTGCTACTGATCGCGTCGTATGCATGGACTGTGTTGCTAGTGCTCGCGTCGTATGCATGGACTGTGTTGCTACTGCTCGCGTCGTATGCATGGACTGTGTTGCTAGTGCTCGCGTCGTATGCATGGACTGTGTTGCTACTGTTCGCGTCGTATGCATGGACTGTGTTGCTACTGATCGCGTCGTATGCATGGACTGTGTTGCTACTGTTCGCGTCGTATGCATGGACTGTGTTGCTACTGATCGCGTCGTATGCATGGACTGTGTTGCTACTGTTCGCGTCGTATGCATGGACTGTGTTGCTACTGATCGCGTCGTATGCATGGACTGTGTTGCTAGTGCTCGCGTCGTATGCATGGACTGTGTTGCTACTGCTCGCGTCGTATGCATGGACTGTGTTGCTAGTGCTCGCGTCGTATGCATGGACTGTGTTGCTACTGTTCGCGTCGTATGCATGGACTGTGTTGCTACTGATCGCGTCGTATGCATGGACTGTGTTGCTACTGATCGCGTCGTATGCATGGACTGTGTTGCTAGTGTTCGCGTCGTATGCATGGACTGTGTTGCTACTGCTCGCGTCGTATGCATGGACTGTGTTGCTATTGCTAGTGCTCGCGTCGTATGCATAGCTGTGTTGCTAGTGCTCGCGTCGTATGCATGGACTGTGTTGCTACTGTTCGCGTCGTATGCATGGACTGTGTTGCTACTGTTCGCGTCGTATGCATGGACTGTGTTGCTACTGCTCGCGTCGTGTCGCATCTAACCTGTCTCGTTTTCTAACCGCACACAGATCCGTCCTCTAAATTAATGACATTCTAAGTATAACCCTGCAGTACTACATAATATTTCAGACCAATGTAAAACTGCTTTTGTGAACATTCATCTGTGTAGTATAACAGGGAGTGGAGGAGTGGTGTAGAATTAGTGACTCTTAATCCTTAAAAAAAAAAAAACTTGGCAGAATATTTAAGTTCATTTATGTAGGCCTATATAACCCATATACCCAATTTTTCATCACCATTATATGGAAAATCTAGAAGCACATTAAACAGAGAATGGATATACTTCATATTACGTATGTGAGAGAGTAAACTTTTCACATGAAAACACATTTCAATTTCTCTCTCTTGTACTCGAACACTGGTGTTTCACATCATAAGAGGGATTCTTCCCTTTCTGTGTATTCATCTGATTGGGGAGGACAGAAACTTGCACTAAAAACGAAAACTACATATTATTCTCTCTCTGTCCTATATGACAATTTATTTTAGAAAATTAATTTTTTTCCATACGAATTATATAATTTCATTAGTTAATGTATTCTATGTAATACAAAAATCCTAGAAGAAATTCGTTACATTTTATGTGGAGGACTATAGGCCTACTGTCATTGTTTTTTTATTTAAAATAAAAGCCCGTTAATTTTTACTCATATTTTTCACTCCCATCATTCTCAGATATAACGACTCGTAGGATAAAAGTGTTGAATACGTGACGATAACATACGTCGCTCCTATTATAAACAGCCAATAATGGTTCTATAACGTTTATGTCCTCAAACCAGCCCACATAACGCAGGCTCTTTTTATTATTTTTTATATTACTGGTATTATGCTATGTTCCTTTGAGAAAACACCTCATTCTTTAAGTTTGAATTACCATGTTTTCGGGTACCAACTTATAAAATTAGAATTATGCCACAAAAGCAAATGAGTAGGCCTATTATTATAATTAATTATAGTACAGTGTAATGCTATTGATATTGGTTCAGAGGTTTGTTATTTGAAATTATACCACAAAACGAAGTTTATTAGACGTATTCACGGAAAGGCTCTCTCATGGAACAGCAGATCTCCTAGCTGTTTTTTATTAATTGGTACGTATGGAAGAATCCTACTGCCAAGTTCATAATTATTGAGGATACACAATTTTGCAAGTGTGTAGTGTGTGTAAGTGTGTAGTAAATACATTGACAAATACTAGTGAGTACGTACCTAATGGTGTGTGTTACATAAGTGAGTGAAATGTTACATAATACAGTAAGTAAGAACGACATAACAGCCACAGATTCATCACTTTGTCGAGTCATAGATGCAGAATATAAACAAAATCCGTCCAATAAATCACAAATATTGTGACACATACAGAGAACGTGACCGAAACCACTTTTTCGGTAGGCAATCAGAGTCGCTGAAATCTTGTACAGTACTTCCGCGAAATTCTTTTAAGTCTATTCTCTGCAGCATTAAAATACTTTTTGTACACTAGCATTATAAACAGTAATTAACGTTAGTGAAACTCGCGCATAATGTCCCAAATAACTGTACCAGTGCAGTGCCGTAAAATATTATGATGTGAACTAAATCGTTTGACTTTATTATGACGGCATAACTCGTACCATAAAATTAATAATATGAAACGATTTTCCGCGCAATAATATTTAATACGTCACTGCTGTCATAGCAACCCATTCGTTACAAGCCATGATATCAAACTACCATCATTACAAAGTTGATATTATGTTATTTCTTGTTCTATAAACCTGTCGTACAAAAAAAAATAGCGTAAGAAACACGTTTATATTGTTACACAGTTGCTGCAGTCGTAAAAATGAGAAAAAAGCAAATTCGTTTTGCTCAATTCCTAATCATTGATTCGTGTTATAAAATATCATATTATAAAAGTAGTTTCATAATATATACTCTATCGTATAATGAGAAATTAAATCGTTGATGCCCAGTGAATGACAGTGTCACATGATGATGACGAAATAACACGAAGATGAGCAAAAGGCAGACTACTTCATGTACACCTACATACATATCGTTGGTTTAATCAGTTATTATCAAACCTCTCTTAAATGGAATGCGTTAATAATACATTAATCGCTCATTTTTTTGGCTTCAATATAGAACACTTACCAGTATGAAGTGGTCTACGTACTGTAATCAAAGTCTGATCAGTTCACGTTAGGTAGGCTACCTTCTTCCAAAGTGAGATAGCCTACTTTCCTTCAAAATAAAAGTATGAAACAGATTTTCATCATACATATAGCCTATAGGTAGAGTATATCAATCAGTGGCGTATCTAGTTAAGGCTGGAAATGAATACTCAATAAAAAAAAATACATAACACACGAAGAGTCCACTGCAAGAATGATGGATGTCACTTTCTTGTCGAAAATGAACCAAGACTGTCAATGCATAGCTTAAGACATATAGAATGTACATAGAGAGTTATATGGCATTAACACTGATAGTCACAGTTAAGCTTTGAGCGCTAAGCATTTCAAACTTTCAATCGCTTCTCCTGAAAATGTATTCCAAATGACATCCATCATTCTTGCAGTGGACTCTTCACATATGAATGTCCGATTTTAGGCCATAACAAATAACTTTATTATAGTATTCATAATAACTTACTGGTATTTAAAACTCGACGGACAAGTGAAAACGAAACGTTCCTTTTAAATTACACTTCCGTGGACGAGAAGCATATATTATTAGAGTCTTATTTCAGCAGCCACTACTAAATAATACGGCAGTAGTAGTGGTGGTGGTGGTGTTGGTGGTGCGAATAAGCCTACCTTGATAACGCAATACATGTGATATTCTTCTTTCACACACTTAGACGTGGACCCGGCTTCTTGCTTGGCTACAACCATATTGAAAGACTTTCGGTTTTGCCTTTATGGGCCCATGATCTCTAGCTACGCCACTGATTTTTGTATTAATATGTTAATATGTGCTTGTTATATTGTGACTCATTAGAATAATGTACCTGTTTGCTGCTAGATTATGGGGGCACGCAGCGAACTCATCAAGAGTGACTCCCTGCCATGATGAGCCTTTGTAACAGCGAGGAAGTTCCTGAGGGGTAGCGACGTGACCACCACACCAGTGTCGAGAGTTTCGCCATGTGGCCCCTCGCTGAACGTGTCTGAACTCTGACAAATAGCGGCTAATGGGCTCCCGCAATAATGTAATATAGAAATATCTAAAAGAGAACAACAAAGTGCAAACAACACAAGAAGAGTGTTGCATGATTGGGAAAATTTCAGATAAAGTTAGTGGGACAACGTCTCTGAATACAACCAGCATGTTAATACATCAATGTCTGTAGCTGCGAGGAGCACTTTTTAGACAGCTTTACTTAATAAAACTCTAAACAAAATACTTATATATCTCGACATACACTGTTAACATACCTACGTAACCTAACCTGAAATGTTTTATTTTCCTCACCATTGTACAAACACAGAATTATGAAGGTGTATAGTTATATGCTCTTACCTGCGTTTAACACTGTCGCCTTCATTTTTGTCAAGTTCAGAATCAACACAACTAGTTAACTCGGTCCAGTCTGCATGAAGACCACACTTCCAGCCCGTTGAATAGCGACTAAACAGCCAAATTTCATTACGATTTGGTCTAAAACAATAACAGCGTTTTCTCTTCCTCTGACAAGTACATGGTCTTTCCAAGTCCAAGTCACGCACTAAATGTCTTCCGAAGGAAGTTCCACCAGTTTTTTGAATATGTAAGAAAACCATGACATCGTGTGCATTCATGTCAAACTGGAAGTTCTC
Source organism: Periplaneta americana (assembly GCF_040183065.1). Classification (NCBI taxonomy): domain Eukaryota; kingdom Metazoa; phylum Arthropoda; class Insecta; order Blattodea; family Blattidae; genus Periplaneta; species Periplaneta americana. The sequence continues at coordinate 38,115,514 of NC_091119.1, read as the reverse complement.
ATTCAAAACATCATCATAGCTTAGCCCGGGGCTCGAAACTTTTGAGTTGACAGGGTTGGAATGAATTGGTAATGGTTTTCCTAAATTATCCTGAATTGGAAATCGAAACGTCCAGTCAGACCAACTTGTGTCTCGAGAGGTCAGTGCACAAACCTGTTCGGGACAGAAGTAACCGAAGTACACAATTCCACTCACTGCTAGCAAAATACACATCAAAACAACCCCACGCAACCTACTCCTGGAACGAGATTCCATTTTAATCTCATATGTAACAGATTCACGAAGATAAACTGCAAAATCACTATCAAAAACTTGTACTTCAACACTTTTCTTTGCCATTTCTTATCCGAGTACACCAGTCCTTGCCATCATGGAGATAGAGAACATTTTGAAGATTGTTTTGACAAGTTTTTCTCGCTATAACACAAATAAACACAAACTAATTGCAGTTATATGAAAGACAATCAGTTTTAAAAGGATCATAAAGACAAATCGGCGACTCCCACAAACGAGACGAAACGAGAATCATCTCCATCACTTTTATCAGTATCATCCTTCTCACCAACACAACTTGCAATTATCACTTTCACTCCTTCCACAAACACTTCACAAGTTCATAACACCCTATATACCTATTGCAGTCTTTATTATCGTAACAACGCCATCTGATCGATAGGAATATGAAAAAGTAAACAGCTGCCGATCAAATTAGAAAATTAGTAGGGTTACACTTTGAAATGAAATAGCTGTCTCTGTTTCAAAGGACTTAAAAGACAGTGAGTTAGGTTATATTCCGAATGGACATGTGTATTTATTGATCACCTATGCAATAAAATTCCATTTGCATTATTAATGGCATTATTATTAAACTATTAAACTTCATTCAGTTATCACAAAACTGCCGCTAGTTGCGCTGTCTCATGTAGATTTTTTTTTAGGTTTGTCGCTTTACGACTACTTGATTGGTGAAATCTTCCAACGTACATTTAACCTTCGATGCACGATGTTGGTCAAATGACAAATGAATTTCTGTATAACCACAGTGTGAATGTCTTACTCCATTTATATGTGCGGATTTTCATTTTCCAAGATGTATTATATGAGGACTTCGCTCGAGATACTTTTACAACACAGTAGGAATAACTGTACAGTACCGAAAACGCGATCAAGTATACCGTACAGTGCACATAGTCTAATTAAACTGAGATCACACTTCATAGCGGGTGTAGTGCATGGAACTGTTCTCAGATAGCGCGACAACGGAAAGGATTACTTGAGTAATGTTTGCGGTCTTCTTCACTGGGATTACTCAACGAGCTACTATAGAGTACAGCGCCGCCAACATTAAAACAAAATTATGGAACTGTAGTGTAAAATTATTCCAAACACCACTTCTCGCACAGAAGCACCAACGGCAGCTACGAACTTTGTGATTACTTGATTAGCAATAATATACTGGTCTATTTGCCTCATAAGTGGTACCTTCTTGGTATCACTTGTGAGGTTCAGACCTGTCTTCGTACAGTTGAATAAGCTGAATAAACAACAACAACAAATATAATAAGCGTGACCAGACACATAGATGGCAATGAAAACATGTCGCCATTGTTATCAGCCATTTTACGTATACCCCTTCATACTACCCAACCCACGTTCCACCCCTACTTTAGCTGTAAACGTTCTTCGAAGGGTCGCTTCCGAAACATCTTTCACTCCTCGCTACGTAACCTAAAGTCTGTAACATAATGTTTATATATAAACACTGTCTGTGTGTCATATTTAGTGTAATTTCTGTGCGCAGCATTATAATTATTTCATTAAACAACAGCACATGTGAACACTACATTTGTTATCATACAAACTACTGGTATACAATATGCGACATGATTTTATAACTACTATACTGGTATCGAATAGCATTCGTATTTTGAGGTGAATGAACTAAGAAAATCAGTTGAATTCATATCTTCCAAGTTCGACAGTCTTAGAGAGGAATTGGCGCACACAAGACATGAACTCAACTCCACGCAGGAGGAGATGAAGAGGCTAGTGCAAGAAAATGACCATCTCAAACAGGAAGTGAGTGATCTGCAGCAGTACACACGCAGAGACAATATAATGCTATTTGGAGTTCCGGAGATCGATGAACAATCAACTTATGAAGTCATTGACCAAATATCGGAAGTCATAGGCTGTAGTGAATTGGTGCAACATGATGTAAGCGTAGCACATCGCATACCATCCAGGCCAAGGAAGACGCGTCCAATTGTCATCCGCTTCACAAAGAGTAGAAGTCGTGATGAATGGCTCCAGCTGTTCAGAAATGAGGCCAAAAATGATGTCAGCGGTCCTGGGATTGCGACAAAGAAAGTCAACAGGAACCTTCCGGCAGGAAGAATCACAGCAGGTGACCAACTGACAGCAGTGACCAGAGACCTTTTGAACAAGACAAGGGTTGCAAGAAAAGATGAAGCCAGTCCCGTGAGTAAAATCACTAATGTTGACGATGTAAATAATTTGTAAATAGTATTGTGTCGGTACCCAGGTTTTATTTTATATAATATAATTTACTTAACAATTGCTAGTAATACTATATTAAATGAAATCCATCAGTGCAAATTTAATAATAGTAATAATAATAACAATAATAATAATAATAATAATAATAATAATAATAATAATAATACTAACACAATGGTTTTTAACGATTTACTTCACTGCAATATACTATTGCCAATATACTATCAGATCTTAAAATATTTCACTTAAACTTGTAGTGACCTAATTCCTGTTTTCCTCATGCTCTTAACAACCAGAATTTCAATCATATTACGAAAATTTTAATTTGTTGTATTAATTAGAGTTTTTTTTTTTAAGTATTCGTAAACACTATAAATAATTCCTTTCGCTTGGCTCCGCGTATCCGCTCCCTTTCTAGACATGTCGCTCAACTAGGCACAGAAGCAATTCCACTGTTAGTATTGAAAATTACTGTTTGAATATGTGCACAGTGAACAGACAACAGCTACGATGACTACTCTCTCAATACACAACGAGTGGCTTGCAAGCAACTACACCCGAACGCATCGACACACTGCCAGTCAGTCATCCCAATGGACAGGTCAGAAGAGAGGGGGTGGTACGTGCAAAAATGTGCTATGTACGACCCGCCAATATCTTTGCTCCCTACTATAGTTCAAGTACGAAAAATAATTTTCTCTCTACTACATTTTATACAGTTTAATTTTGAAGTTAGTGCGCCGAACAGATTGGCAAAAATGGAAAATATCGAGCTTAATGCTGTCACTAAATATTGTAAAAAAAATGGAATTAGATCAACAAAAATTAAAGCTGAAGTGACTGCTACACTGGGCAAGTCCGTTGCAGCGTTTTCGAATGTGAAAAAATGAGCGGCGCAATTTAAATTTGGTCGAGAGAGTATGAAAGACTACCTCCCGCAGTGGACGTCTACTAACAGCAACAAGTGAAGAAATCATAGAAAACAATCCACGATATGGTGTTGAATCACTGTCGACTGAAAGTGCGGGAAATTAGCGAGGTTATGCGTATCTCAACTGAACGGGTGCACCACATCTTAGTCAATGCTTTGGGTATGACCCGCGTTTAACACCGGAATAAAAGCACATCCGATATTAAATTTAGAGGGATTGTCTCCCTCGATTCAAGAGGGCCGTAACCAGGCGAGTTCCAGGATCGTTCATTACAGTAACTAAAAAATCGTACGGTAAGTACAGAGACGAAAAGAAATCTACAGCTATTTTAGGTTCATAAAGTTTCGCTTCAATCCTTTCAGGTGACAAAAAATATTAGTCTTTCATCTTTCATTATTGTTGTACTAATGATGATTAGTAGATAAATATTACTTTATTAATTTCATGCCTGGTGTTTATTAAATTCTGTCTAATATAAAAAATTCAGCTCAAGACCTGTGTAGCTTAGTTGCAACCCTAGTGCTGGCTACTGGTTACGGCTCAGAGTCAAGAAAAATAGGCGCGAATTTTTAGGCGGTTTGTGACCACTCGTGAAACCTGGATCCATTACTACATACAGTACTAGAGACAAAACAGCAGTCGAAACAATGGAAGCACAGTGATTCTCCGCCTCCAAAGAAAGTTAAAGCTGTTCAATCGGCTGAGAAAGTCATGGCGTCCGTGTTCTGGGATTCTAAGGGGAGGGATAATCATAATTGACTACCTAGCAAAAGAGAGAACAATAACCTGAGACTATTATTCAAATTCGCGAGAAGATGCTGGGTATGGCCAAGATGAAAGTCTAGATCATATATACTCAGATAGCTCGGCCGTATAGGCTTCGACGGTAACAACTTTTGTCAGGTTTACTATGCTGCCATCTAGTTGTTACATAAGAAGTCACGTCATAATTTCAATTTGAATTGCATTAGCGACTGTACTGCCATCTCGTGTTCGTTTACGGCGGACGGGTGGCGATCCTGGCGGTTGTTCTCTTCAAAGTGCTGCCGATTTTAACATAGGAATGATCTATCTGTTACATATATGATCTAGGATGAAAGACGTGTTATTTAATCACGGTAATGCATATGCTCACACGTCTGCAATTGCAGTTTCTAAACTCCAACTACGGTTCGAATTGTTATCATCCCACCTCCATTAACCAGATCTCGCACCTTCATATTTCTTTCTTTTCGCAAAGCTCGAATCTCATTTGGCTGTGAAGAAATTATCGAAGAGGTTATCGCAGCGGCAGAAGGCATATTTGCAGAGCTCGAGGAATCTGTGTATAAAGAGGATATAGGAGCATTGCAGCACTGGTGAATCTTGGGAGGCGATCATGTTGAGAAATAAAGATTGTTTCAGAATAATCCTAGTTTAATTCCTATGTCAGACTATAAACTATTCAAACAAACCTAATAGACCTACTGTTACAACTGGAGAAGAACCCAGGCTCTCCTTTGAGGATCTTGACGGAAAGCGGGACGGATTTAAAATGTTTATCCAGAGGGTACGAAAAGAGTAGAATAAACTCACAAGCAAACGTACTGATGGGGGCAGATAAAAAGTTAAATTTTTTTCTTCCACCATGTTAATAATGTCAAAAGAAGTGCTTTTACAAATTTTGGTCACTCGACCGCAATTACGAGGGCCGTAAAAAATAAGTTCTCCAGGGGCCGTTAACAGAAAAAAATCCCAATTTCATTGGACAAATTTATTGGAACAGACACAGCAATTTTTTTTATCTATTTTTCAACATATATCCAATCTGAAATGAGACATTTCTCGTATCGTAGGCTCAACAAAGAGAGGAGCAGACGCAGTTAAACGCTGGTTCCGATCTGAGGCAGCTGACTTCTACGACACAAAAATTGATCCCATGTTATGACAAATGTCTTAATACCAGTGGGGGATATGTTGACAAATAGCGCAACAGTTGCTGTATCTGTTTCAATAAATATTTCCATGTAATTGTGATTTTTTTAAACGGCCCCAGAGAAAATAACTTTCTGGACGGCCTCGTAATTGCGGTCCAGTGGCCAAAATTTGTTTAAGCACTTCTTTTGACATTATTAACATGATTGAAGAAAAATTATAACTTTTTTATCTGCCCCCATCAGAATGTTTGCTTGTCAGATATGTTTCCTAATGTGATAATTTCTTCCTATGGATAGCAATGTGGGATGAATTCAGAGGAATGATATGATTAGGGACTCGCTAATAGGTTGTGAAAGAGTGCGCAAAGACCCTATAAAAATCGCAGCATTCTTTTGCGCACCCCAAAAAACACTTAAAACTATGATTTTGGCAATATATTTTTTAAAAATTATTATGCATGAGTTGTTTTGAAGAAAGAAAACACATTCTTATAAGACAAATTTCATTCAACGTGAAAATAAAAAAAAAAAGCTAATAATTATTTAAACTGTACAACTGTCAAAAGAAAAAGTGGCCGCTCTCTATAGAAGCTAAATTCCCTTCGGGTTTCTTCGCTACAATTCGGAGACAGGCGATGTTACATGTTGGACCACGTGGCCTGATATCTACAGTTATAATTTAAAGTGTTCTGCGTGTTACTGTTGAAGCGTAATGGTAGTGTTCCGGGCTGGTATTCGTGAGGTCGTACGTTCGAACACAATCTAGTGCTTTTTTTGTTTTTTTTTTTGTTTTTTTTTTTTAAGAGAGAGAGAATTATTTATATTACTAAAGAACGATAACAGAAAGTAAATGATAATTTGAATAATTTATATCGCTAAAGAACGATATCAAAATACAATTGATAACTTAAATATTATTTATTTCGATAAAGAATGATTACAAAATAAAATAACTGGAACAAAGCTCGAACTCACAATCTTCGAATCATTAAGCGAGCATTCTGCTGCTGCTCTACTAGACACAGATATCGAACGACTCCATAGTTCCGAAGCCGTTTCTACATTCAAACGCATTGTATCGTGTAACATCACCGTGATCCAAAGTGGACTTGGAAAATATTCGCTGTTCACGAGTGCGGCCACTATTTTTCACAGCTGTACATAGCATTTTAGCATTTTACACGATTCACAGTTAAACGCATTCAACGTTAATCTCGTTTTTACTCCATACCAAATAGTGTTACTTCTGCTTGATCGTCGTTAGCGTCAATATTATATTAGTACAATGTCGTCGACAATGAACATTTCCGGATGCCAGACTCATTTGTATAGGCTATATATATTTAAATACGTAGGTTGATTTTTTAGTTCTGGCAACTATTTTTTTTCTCGATACTAGTGTTCTAAGTTTTACAAGCCTTCGATGTATACTTGTTTTTTTTTTTAAGATGGGACATGACAGGAGCGTTGCGATCGGAAAAACAACTGACTTTCACATAGCGTAGTAGGTCTGTTGCTATGGTAATAACGGTTGTGTTGCCAAACTTATCTTTTCCACATGGCGAGTGCTTAAGCTCTCTTGGCGACATTTATTGTGCACACAATGTTAGCATTGGTACGTTTCGTGTTTGATTCTCTGTCGATTTTTGTATTGTTTTCTTACCTATGCGTCAATTGTGAATGAATATTTTAACCTTGTCTATGATTTTAACGTCAGCTATCTTAACGTTAATTGCTAGCTTCCATCAGCTGGCAGCATGGTAGTCCATATTGGCAACATAGCACTGTAGTTCCAAGCTCGGCCGCTTAACTGTCATGTCCCATCTTTCAAAAAAACAAGAATAGCCACTTGCGTTGCGTACAACGTGTTCCCAACGATGTGGAAGCCGTTGAATCCCGTTTGGCACTACCTAATCTGTTGATGGTGCGAAAAGAGCGTCTTTAGCTGTTCGAAAGCGAATCCCACGAAGTTGGTCCTTCATTTTAGGAATTAAATCGAAGTCGCAGGGACTTAAATGATAAATCCGGAGAATATGGCGGGTGATAGAGTAGCCTACTTTCCAGCCCCAGCGATTGAACAATTCAGACACAACTCCTGCTGTATGCTCCCTAGTATTGTCATGCAGAACGATGGATGGATTATCCATGAAGTGTTGTCGTTTCCTTCTCAGATCTGCTCGCAGATTGTTTCGCAAAAACGAACAGTAATACTCCGCATTAACGTTCTGCCTTGGGGGAACGGAATGCTTTAAGATCACATCATCCATCATAGGCAAGAATCAGCATAGCTTTCAGAGCCGAACTGTTGTTTTTTATGGTGACCAGTGATGATGCCACTCGTCCGATTGAGCCTACTGAAAATCATGAGATCTGGCCTCATCAATTGTAATGATACCCCGTAAGAAGATCTCTCCTTTGCGCTCATAGCGCTGCAAGAGAGTACGAGAAGCGTCATATCGCTGCCATTTCTGCATGTCCGTTAAATCATGCAGAACCCATTTAGAGACAATTCTCCGTCTTTTCAGGCGGTCCTTCAGGATGTGAAGCACAGTCGAAGGCGACAATCCTATACCTATCTTGCACTAACTCACGAATCGTTAGGTTCCTATCCGTCTCCACTAACGCGGACACAGTCTGTACATGTTCGTCACTTACTGGTGGCTGACCAGAACGAGGCATGTCCAACACACTTTCACGTTGTTGTCTAAAGGCTCTAACTTACCTTGCTAACGTTCAGTAAGGTAACGCAGCCGCACCGCAAGTTTCTTGCAGTCCTTGATGACACTGTGGTGCTGTGCGACCTCTAGCACATTGAATTTTTAACTAGTTTCTCTGCTCCTCCTCCGAAAACGCCGAAGCAAATGTAGCGCCGTACAGGTGCGAGATAGGACACACATTGCTTAATGAAAAATCTTTCTTTTAGTGCCCTGTATCTACCATATTCTTCTGTAACATAAGTTCGAAATCACCGTGTATATATATTGACTAATATTTATTTCTTTGCCAAGCGCCTTGATAGTGACACAGACTAGTGTCGTGCATTTCATGATTAGGTTCGGTTCAAGTTTGTCGAGCGTGACAAGAGCCGAAGTCTGCTTTGAAGAAGCGGATCTGTTACAGCTCGCTCGAACTTGCGCCTTGTATGATCTGTGTGACTTTTAAGTTCGCTGGCCTCTCCTACACTCCTCTCCCAACTCTTCATGCTTTTAGCTGAGTAAGGATTTTAGAACAAATCTTGTGAAGTTTTATTTAGATGTATGAACAGGTAATTTTTATTACAAAAATATCATTAAACTTCGACAGAAATATATACGTAGAGCATATAGGTACATCACTTTATGTTTTTAAAATACATGACAGTTGTTACTATACTAATTAGCCTACCGAAAGAAAATAGCTATAATTACATTCTTCACATAATATTCAAATAAATCACATATTTGCTTCGTAACAATATTTGTGTAACTATACAGATGATGGAAGCATTACAATTTAAGACACTAAGTTCGACTCAAGTTAGTCGAGTATGATGAAGTTCGACATTCGTCGATATTCGCTCTGCAGAAGAAGGCTTGTCGTGTTTGTGCCACTTTGATATAAAAATATTCGCTGTCCTCCACTCCCACCCTTCATATTTTAGCATAGACTTTGCTATTAGTTTTTCATATAAAATAAGACGAAGTTTGTAATGTCTCGGTTGCCTTTCTCATGTTCGAACATTGCAGGACACTATTTTAAACCGCTTAAGGATTTGAACATATATCTTGCGATTAGTTTTTTAATATGGAGTCAAGTTTGGAATGTTTTGGTTTCTTCTCTCATGTTTGAACTTTGCACATACTAGTCGGTATTTTGAACATATGCTTTTTCTAAATAGCTATATTTTGTTTGATTTATTTATACGTATATTTATATGAATGTTTAGTCACAACAAGAAAAATTACCTATATCACTGCCATCGTGATCTAAACCAGGCCGTAATGTAGGATGTGTGACGTCACTCGATGGGTCGGGCTTTTCTATTTGAGTATACGGAACTGAGTGAAATATATTACTTTAATGCGTGTCGGTGCTCAATTTTATTTAGTGTAATGTGTGTATAAGATACGTTCACTTCTTACTGCATAATATGTTGCAGAAATAATTACAAAAATGTGTTATTTTAATGTGAACGGAGTTTTACATGTTAACATAACCTGTTTGCATCAACATTTTAAGTTTGGACTGGAAGCTATTTTGAGATTTAATAAAGAAGAATTATTTATATTGTGATTTTAATTTAGCACAACTATCTTCCTACTTGTAGGTAGAAAATTTACCACAGTCCCTCCTATGAAATTTGTGTAGGTACGTACGGTTGTGTGTTACTTCATCTGGTAGGTTAGATAAATAGAATTCAGTACGACCCAGTATAGTAGGGAACAAATAAATAATACAATTAAATTGTTATTCAATGTAATGTGTGCATAAGTTCCGCCTAGTTCCATTTATTTGTTGCATAATGTGGCAGGAATAATTATAAAACTGTGTTATTTTTATGTGAAGAGAATTCACCATGTTAACATAACCTATTTGCGCCAACATTTTAAGTTGAGAACGAAAGCTATTGTGATATTTAATAAAGAAACATATATTTAGGATAAACTTCAGAACACGGTTATCTTCCTTACTTACAGGTAGAAAATTCACCACAGTCCCTCCTATGAAATGTACATACGGTTATATTACTTAACTAGGGTTAAACGAGCGCTGAGGTATAATTCCGGTAACTTCTGAACTGAAAACAGTTGAACTTATTTTTTGTGGAGATGCATTTCATCCTCTAAGCAAGGCATAATAAAAGCCTGAACTAACCGAACTAATTAATATATGCAAGGTGTATGAATACGAAGGGAACTACCTCAGCGCTAGTTTAGCCCTGGTAACATATTAAACTAATCAGACTGGAGTACCGTATGAAACGAATAAATACAATTGAAGTGTAGACAAATTGCATTTACAAGTTATACGTAGCGTTATGCTTAATTATTATGCATAATTGCGAATATAAAAATAAGGCAAGTACTGATAGAGTAAACATAACCTATAATGTCAACACATCAAAATATGCGTGCGATGCAACTGAAAATTGTTGAAACGTGCTTAATTGAATGTGCAAGAATTTCGTAATGAAGCGAGCGTGCTTTATTTCAATTAATTACAATACTATATACTGTAAAAGTAATGAAAACTATAAGGTATAATTTTTCATAATTTACTATATGTAACACGCTTTTAGTTAAAATTGTGTATATTATCAAACGTATTATTTATAATGTAGATTATTCACACATAAGAAGGGCGCAATAATTTAAATTTAATAAAACAAATACGGTAAACTAACAAAAATGGATTAGACAAGAGTAACATCAGTAATGCTGCACTTAGGCCTAATCATAATTTACTTTACATCCCAGTTAATGTTTCACTTTCACGTGTATATCATTACAAATATTTACTGTTTATAACACCAAAAATTCACTTAACCACATAAGGGCGCAATATTTAATCGAAATAAAGGTAGGTATTACACATAGGAACTTTGCCTGCAACAAAGTAATTTTCACACCAAAAATAATATTATACTTTACGTTGCAAGTGAATTGTGTCTCAAGTGTCTCACAGTCACTGTTTAAAATTTTACTGACGCGATTACACTGCATTTCAGAGAAATATATGTTATTTTTCATGTACTGCAACTAATTGATATGGTTGAAAGACCGCCCTTCGCGATCAGCTGTTAAGCGAGTCACGTGGTCTGCCTTACGGCCTGTATTAGATCACGACGGCAGTGCCTATATACTCATTACTATGCGTAACTTCGCAAGGTATGTGCATGATATCCTTAATGCAACTAGAGCGTAAAGACACAGGGAAATGAAGAACTAGAAGAAAGGCACCGAAAATGAAGGAGAAAAATTGAACAAACGCAACGCAAAAAAAAGCTTCAGTTGTATAAGCACTTGGCAAACATAAACTGAACATATAAAGCCTGTTTTCAATGGGCTCGGTTATTTTAGTTTACATGCTTTACTTCCACGTACTGTTGGGATGCCTATGGAGTAGGCAGCGCTATGAGCGCAGAGGTCTTCTTACGGCGTGGGCCTGTAGTATGGAGTATCCTCTCTCATGTTCGAACTTTGCACGACATTACACAGAGTGCACAGACTATAGCGTGTGATCTGTGGACAAAGTGATGAGTGTTGGCGACACTGCTCGCTGAAGCTTTTAATAGTCGCGGGGACAGCGCAGCATGTGTATTCTATACTTAACGGTCTTTTGTGTTATTAATGGAATTAGGTGAACTCCGTGTGGTATAGATTGAGTTTAATATAGTTATGTGCGTTTAATTATCTCAATAAAATTGTTACTATTCAAGATGTTTCGCACAAAAAGGGATGTGGATCGTCATGTCCAAGACGTAATGCGAAAGCTGAAAAATGAGAAGGAGGTGAGATCCGCCATTCCAGGCTTCATTATATACTTTTAATTTGGTATTGATTTTTAAAGAGTATTGTTCTGACACATCATAGAAAGCATATCTTGTTGTTTGAATTGCATTTTTGCGTTTAATATATTTTATATGTATTTATAAAGTTTGTGTCCTAGTAGTATTTGATACGATGCCGGTATCCGATGAAAGATGTCATCATGATGTGTAAAGTGTAAAATTTTATGTAGATTTTTATTAATGAGAGTTTACCAAATATTATTGTTATAGAAGGTTAAATACTAGGATATACCGGATCCAGATTCTGTTTACTAGAAAATATTAGGCACCTATCATTAAGTGGCGTCATTCTGATTTGACCTCCTCACTATTCCCCCCTAGAGAGCCATGAAATTAAAAGGCCTATATATAGTTTTGTAACATTGGTTTTCAATTGTGTAATATAACTATTTTTGATCGCAAACACTTCTTAAACAATTCTAGAATATAGGTAAGTAACTTAGTTCATTAGCTAAAAACCGTGCCGTAACGTTGCGAGGTACTTGCACAGAGAAGTGTGAAGTAATCATTGCAGAGAAAATACAGGTGCCGTCCATTCGCTTAATTTCTTTTTTCTGTTCTTTGGTATTTCTGTACAAGAACAGGGACCTCAAGAAAACTGCCAAAGCTAGGCATGATTTACTTACTTAAGTTATAGCTTTTATTCGAGTTATATGTACGGTACCGATAAAAAAAAAGAAGAAACATTGAGGGGGACGCCAATTTGGGACCTCAGATCCACTACTTCGTCTTCAATCTCCTTGCCCAAACACTCGCACAGCCCCAAGAGGTATCCGGAGAATGCTGTTTGCAACTGAATGATGGAACAACAAGCTCAAGATGATTCATGTTAAAATGCTATGCAACTTACTGAGAAGGCATATAGTATATTTTTAAATGTTGAATGTTATAGTATATATTTCTTTGCAACAAAGATTCGAACCCTTGCACAAAATTACGAATGTGTAGGACTAAGTTCACTGTTGTTTTGGCCTAGGTTTTTATTGTCGGAAACTCTTCCGCTTTAATTCCACGTACTAGCCTATGTATTTTTCACATTTGGTAAGAGCTCAGAACATTATGGATTAATATGTAGATTAAGTACCTCTGTTTTTTATCGAGTAGAAAGGTATGACAAATAGGTTATAGGCCTATGTAGGCCTAATTTCTGTGTGGAACAGAGTTGTTATGTCTCCGCATTTGTGTTAATATATATTTGAACATATGTCGTAAGGAAAGATAATTTATTTAAATTAATGCCTATACTTTTTCTAAGTTGTGTGTGTGCGTTAGGTTAGATTAGGTTAGCTTAGCTTAGCGTAGCGTAGGTGAGCTAGGTTTACGTAGAGTTGCAAATTTTATGTAGAGTGGCATTCTTATATCTGGAAGTTCGTGCAGAGAAATTATAATTATTTGAGCAAATAATTCGTGTCGGAATATTGTATACTTAAAATTGGGTTGAGAGTGAAAATACATATTTGCGGCAAAAAATATGTAAGTTAAGTGTTTTAAAAATTCGGCTCTTTTTTTTTTTTCTTCTAATTTTTCGGCCGGAAGTAGACGAGGTAATTAATATAAATGATATGAATGACGGATGACGTGAATATGTTAGGAGAAAATCCACGAACAGTTAGGGAAAACACGGAAATTCTGCTTGAAGCAAGTACAGTGATAGGTTTGGAAGTAAATCCTGAACAGACAAAGTATATGATTATATCTCGTGACCAGAATATTATTGTACGAAATGTAACTATAAAAATTGGAGATTTATCCTCCAAAGAGGTGGAAAAATTCAAATATTTTGGAGCAACAGTAACAAATATAAATGACACTCGGGAGGAAATTAAACACAGAATAAATATGGGAAATGCCTGTTATTCTGTTGAGAAGCTTTTGTCATCTAGTCTGTTGTCAAAAATTCTGAAAGATAGAATTTATAAAACAGTTATATTACCGGTTGTTCTGTATGGTTGTGAAACTTGGACTCTCACTTTAAGAGAGCAACAGAAATTAAGGGTGTTTGAGAATAAGGTTCTTAGGAAAATATTTGAGGCTAAGAGGGATGGAGTTACAGGAGAATGGAGAAAATTACACAACACACAACTGCACTCATTGTATTCTTCACCTGCCATAATTAGGAACATTAAATCGAGACGTTTGAGATGGGCAGGACATGTAGGACATATGGGCGAATCCAGAAATGCATATAAAGTGTTAGTTGGAAGGTGGAGGGAAAAAGACCTTTGGGGAGGCCGAGATGTAGATGGGAAGATAATATTAAAATGGATTTGAGGGATGTGGGATATGATGGTAGGGACGGGATTAATCTTGCTCAGGATAGGGACTGATGGTGGGCTTATGTGAGGGTGGCAATGAACCTCCGGGTTCCTTAAAAGCCATAAGTAAGTAAGTTAATATAAATAATTATCGTAGAATCATGCCCCTCGTAGAGTAACGGTGATGCGATTCTGGGACATTCTTTGCTGCATACCCACTCCTCATCAATCATTGAAGACACCAATCCTTGTTCAACCTACACGGGTACACTCTCGAATGTGAGGTATGGTTCTAGTGCTTTTAAAGCAAAGATGAAGTGCAGTACATTTCACGGGAATCAAAGCAGAAGGAGAAAGAAGCATACATTATTGAAAGAATGCTTAAAATAAAGAAAGAGCGTTTTATTTATTTTTCTGGATGTACACATGTGATTATGCACATACTCAGTAACCGCCACTGATATTAAATGTCAGAAAGTAATTGAAGGTGTGGATTGAATTATGTGTATTTTACAGATCAGGATGTTCATATCCAGGAACTTGCTATACTTGTTGGATGACCGTATTATTGAATGGCAAACGAAAATAACCAAGTTTAAATAGTACCTAGGCTGTTACACTTATTTCTATGACATCTGCATGTTGTTGTCGAGCAATAAGTTTATAATATTCTTTAAGATCAACAAACAAATTTAAGTCGCTCCCTTCCTCTCCCCCCAGCAATTTCTAAGGAAAGGTTGCTTCGCCATCCTCACCAAACATAAACCTTCATGCAGAGGAGAGACTGAAGGCTTGCCTCACAGCCTGATTTTAATGTAGTTTATCACTCCTTTTTGTAGGAATGCTTGGAGTCTGAATATTCTCTTTCCTGTAGGTATTGCGACTTAACTGTCTTGTGCTATGTACAGGGTTTGTCATAAAGTATCAGGACTACATTCACGAAAAAAAAAAATGTATTGCAGATATATGTACAGTGGATTAAAAGTCTTCAAAATAAGATCATTCTGCATCAATACAGCGTTGTCAGTGCTCCTGCCACACTTGGATCTATGGAAATCTGCAACCAGAATCTTCCTCAGGCATTGCGTCAGAGCCGCTTGCACTCTTTCCACCGTCCCATAAAGGTGTCCTTTCAAGCTTTGTTTTGTTTGAGGGAAGAGAAAGAAGTCAGGTGGGTCAGGTTTGGACTGTAGGGAGGCTGAGGCAGCATTGCCACATTGTTGTTGTTGTTTTCTAATGCCAGGCATTTGACAATGAAGTCATTTGACCTCTTGCACTCCAATATTTTTCAAAGATATTATCATGACCAGCCACTGAAGCACAGATTTTGAGATGTTCCGAATCCATTTCTTGGTTTGAGTTGCGCAATGGACAGTTAGGGGACTGATATATTCCAATCCTATGCAGGTGTTTGGCCAAACAATCATGGCCTGTTGCCAATCTAAATGCAGCTACAAACGATTTTCATGGTAAATCGGGAATTAACTGTGGATTATGATGCAGGGAGTTCCATTTTTTCCCTTGGGATTGTGTTATTAAATTTTGTTTGTTGAAGTCTAAGTAAGTAGATTTAATAAATCTTTTCACAGAGTAATACGTAGATTTAGTAACAGGTCTGTAAGTAGCAGTGCTGCCCTTCTTTGCTAAAGCATCCGCATTCTCATTTCCCAGGATTCCACAATGGGATGGTATCCATTGGAATACAATTCTTTTATTGAGTGATATTAATTGAGAGAGCATTTTAGTTATTTCTGCTGTTTGAGATGAAGGTGTGTGTTTAGAGACTATTGATAGAATAGCTGCTTTGGAGTCTGACAATATAACTGCATTCCTAAATTTATTGATGTGGCATAGAAGATTCCTGAGACTTTCCCTTATTGCAATGATTTCACCATCAAAACTTGTTGTTCCATATCCAAGAGATCTATAAAGTGAGAAGACACAGCACGTAACACCTGCACCGGCACCTTGTTCTCTGGAGATCAAGGATCTGTCGGTGTATAAATGAAGCCAGTTTTGTGGAGGGTACCTAATATTAATTGTCTCTAAAGACAATTGTTTCAGTATTTCAGTGTTTACTTCTGATTTCAGTATTTCTTCTGTTAAATTTAGATTATATTCTATATTGAATAGAGTTAAAGGGTTTGGTTTAATTTGTAAGTTTTCTTTTAAATTCGGGATATTGATTTTCTGTTTTAATTCTTGAACAATGGATATGAAACTTTTTTGAGTTTTCAATCTACGGAGAGGACTGTATGAATGCCAATTGTTTCCTGGTAATCTGATAATTTTTCATATTGAATCAGTGCTTTTTCTTCTATTGTCATTTTGATGCTGTTAATGTTAGTGAGGAATCTCATTGTGCTTTGCCAGAAACTCCCTTATGTGTAGCAATGTGTGACTCAGCACATTGTCATGGTGGAGAATCCGGGTATTGGCGATTTCCCTTCAGATATGACAGATCCTTAACCTCAATCACTCCCAAGTAAAATTGACTGGTCACTGTTTGTCTGGCTGGTACAAACTCCTTGTGAAATACATCCCTTGGGTCAAGATGATGAGCATTGATTTCACTTTTGATTTGATCATGCAGGCCTTTTTTTTGGGCGAAGAGAGATGCTTGTGTGCCACTCAGCGCTTTGTTTTTTTGTCTCGGTATCGTACTCGAATATCCATGTTTCATCACCAGGTATCACATTATCCAAAAAATCATGCTCAAGTTCCACACATTCCATCAGTTTGTGACAAATGACACACGGGTTTCCTTCTGTTGTCTGGACAAAACTTTTGGAACCAATTTGACTCACACTTTTCTCATCTGCAAATCATCTTAACACAATTGATGCACTGGATTTCGGTAAATTCAACTCTTCTACTATCGTTCTAACATTAAGATGTCGATCAGAGTCCAAAAGTTCATTCACTTTTGACACATTTTCGTCATTTCGGATTATTGATGGATATCCTGTGCATTTGTTGTCCTCTCTTCCTTTAAACTTCTTTTGCCACTCCAAAACTCGTGTTTTGGACAAGACATTCTCTCCATAGGTTTCACGGATCATGGCAAGAGTCTCAGCACCGGATTTTTTCAGTTTCACACATAACTTGATTGCATACCGTTGTTCAATCATGCTGTGCATTTTGATTTCTGACGACACACACAAACAACTGCTCAATCCAGGCTTGGAGGCAAAAGGAAACTGAACCAGATCGCGTCATATACCTGACATCTTCCATCAACATTTCTGCCCACGGAGACCACCCGATACTACTTGAACAGATTCTATATGTAGAATCAAGATCCAGTGAAGTCCTGCTAGAGCACTTTTTCACTCCCTGGATAGCATACTATGCCTCCTCAGACTTCTGCCGTCTGTACAGTAGTCACAGTACTACACTCAACTCACTGTTAGTAGAGGCCAGGGCCATATGCAAGGGGGGGGAGGAAGAGGGAGTTACAGGGCTTGAACCCTCCGTTGAAATAAATAAAACATAGGCTATACAGTCAACTCCAGATATAGTGAACCTCTGCATATTTGCATATTTCGTTCACTATATCCGAGGTTCACTAAATCCGAAGTTTCTCTCCCCTAACCTTAAATAACAGTAATGAATGAAATTGTGAACAAGAAAATAAAATACTATACAGTAATTAAAATATTTTATTTTTGTGGAATGGGCTACACTGTATACTGTTACAGTTGATTTATTTAAACTATGTTGTTGATCCATGTCCACTTGCGAAAAACCATGTTCATTGTCACTTATATTTGCCTTATCTTTCAAAGAAAACACTTTATGCTTCGACATTTTTGTACAGTACATTCGAACACTGGAAACAGTCTGATCAGGTAGAGATGAAGAACACTGTTATGGTGTGACAGCATTCTCAGCCTTGGAATTTCCCTGGTCACTTAATGGAAATTGAGAGGAGGTTGATGGAGTTTGAAGACCATTGCAGTCTTACTTTCATTTAGCTCTGGACGTAATGTCCATCCCCTTTTAATAAAAGAAGAGGCAATTTCATTTTCCTTTGTTTCGATGCTATCCATCATAATGGAAATGTTTCTGAGAACAAAAGGCAACCCTTTGACGGTGGAGGATTAGAACAGAATGTCAACCCTTCGACAGTGGAGTGAGACAAGGTCGTCCGCGTTATCTGGATTTACAGTACAGCTTATTATCTAGGAATCACTAATCCTACCTTTGTCCTTCGACTAAAGGAGTAAGGAACTTAAAATGTTGTTCTCAGCACATTCTTTCAATTTTATACAAGAAGATCTGACTTCAAATAAGAATTTGTCAGGATACAACTCTTGCAACTTCAATTTTTAAGGTTCACTATAACTGAAGCGAGGATTCACTATAAATGGAATATTAATGTACTTTTTAATGTATGTGGGTCGGACCAACGATTTAGGTTCACTACAGCTGGATGTTCACTACAACAGAGTTCACTATATCCAGAGTTCACTGTAATTCAATATATTTGATTGTTTCCATGGATTTTCCTCTTACGTAAAGTGTCTTACCTATACAAATAACTGTTGACTAAATATATTTATGATTTTTGTGCGAGTGTGGTAATGACACAAGCATTTTTTTACTTAAAAAATTAAACAGAAGTTAAAAATTGTTAAAAACTGGAACAAAAAATTATAATTAAATCCAATTTCATAATAAAATTCCAAATAATAATTCAATAATAAATATAAATGTAATCCATTTCCACCAAAACATAAACTGCACCTTGACCTGAAATAATTTATCAAATTAAATTAAGAAAATTTTATTAACCCTAAAAATATTTTCATTATAACGGCAGTATACATATATTAATCTTGGTAAGGTTCAGTGCAGACTATTGATTAAGGAACAGATTCCTCTAAAAAGACTAAAATACCGCCAAATTCTTTAAGTTTCAAGACCCTAACTAGTACTACTCAAGTTAAAAATAATTTATATCTAAAATAATAGGGTATCTAATCCTAGTTTAAAACAAAAGATTTCATAGCCTCAAATAAAATAAAGTCATAATAAATATTAAGATTTCACCCAACATTCAGGTGTAGTGAACCTAAATCGTTGGTCCGAACCGCATACATTAAAAAGTACATTAATATTCCGTTTATAGCGAATCCTCGCTTCAGTTGTAGTGAACCTTAAAAATTGAAGTTGCAAGAGTTGTATCCTGACAAATTCTTATTTGAAGTCAGCCTTCTTGTATAAAATTGAAAAAATGTTGTTGTTTTCTAATGTGCTAAGTGCCAAAAACAACTTTCTGAGATATTGTTTGCTCACTGCGCAATGAGATACCTATAAAACTGTCTTTTGGCACATGAATGAGTCACTTATAGTTGAACTAACATCAAAGACAATTTAGTATGATATTCTCATGGATGTTGATTGAATGAAATGAAATTTGAAGAATTGGCACTTAGCACATTAAGGCCCGGTTTCTTCTTTCGAACAAGCCTATAGGCCTACTTCTTTATAGGTTATGGTTAAACTCTAGAATCTCTGGCTCTAACACAGAGTTAACAAACAGAATGTTAAAATGTGAAATATAAATTTGAAGAAAAGCAATATTGTTAACAGCAATTTTTACTTTTAACTTACAGTTAATTTTATTAATGCTATGTTAAGTACATTTTAACAAAAGTTGAAGAAACTGGGCCTTAATCTTTAATTGTTTTATAAATTTTAACTTTCAGTCTTTTTTTTTTTTTTTTGAAACCAGACGAGATGACAAAAACTTCTCAATCAAATAATAGCAGGCATTTCCCATTATTTATTCTGCATTTAATTTCCTCTCGAGTGTCCTTTATGTACATGGAATAATACTTAAATGCTTTCATTGATGTTGGAATTTGTAGTACTTTTTGATAGGCAGTATTTATTATCCTGATATCAGGAGCAATGAATTCCACATGACAGTTCTTGCCTCAGAAGTGGAATTCATATTGTCAGACTAATAGAGGATAGGAAGATCAAATTGCTACTAGCTACTAGCAAGCTGCTTTTCAGTGACTTTTTTTTTTTAATATAGTAAATGTTACTAAATTTGAAGTTAAAAAATCTTAATTTTGCTCATGTTTGCTTTCAGCGGAGCTTACGCTGCTACAATATTGCCAAGTTGTATTTCATGGTAGGCGAGTATGAGTTGGCCAGGCGCTATGTGTCTAACTACCTTACAGTTCGTGAGGATTCAGCAAGTGCACATAAACTCCTGGGTGAAGCTTTGGAGAAACTGGGGCAGAAAGAAAAAGCCCTAGCACAGTACAAATGCTCTCTTGAGTTGGAGAGTAAGCAACAGGATCTAGTATTGAAAGGTAAGTTTAAAAAAAAAAAAGTGCAGTGGAATGGTGATTACTGTGTAACGAAGAGGCTGGAATGAACAGGAATTGAAAGAAAATTGTTTAGTCTGTTCCATTCCATAGATCTTCATGTATGAAGTAAATGGTGTAGTATTTTCAAGTTATGATATAGTTTTTGTTACACAGGATTATGTTGAATAAATACTTCATTCAACTATCACTTTAGTGGGACTTCAATTATCGCTAATTCATTCTGCAAAACTGTGGTGGTTGTCGAAACAATAATAATTGTATCATTAAACTTGTATTATAATGGTGGCTCATTTTGAATGTAAACACCTAGCCACAGACAAACATTTTTATTTTAGGTTAGAACTTCGAACAAAATTATGCATTACCTGAAATATTATCACATGATAGGATAGGTTAGGTTAGGTTAGGTTAGGTTAGGGGTCTTAAGGAGTCTTACAGGCCTCCTGCACGTCAGCCTAAAAGGCTTATTGTGCATCTCCATTGGAATGGACACTAGCATTTTGTCTTCCAAAATCTGTTTCTTTTATCTCATGATACTATCACATTGATTTAATAAAAAAAGATTAGATCCATCCAATACAATTCGTATAGAGCTCCAATGGAGAAACATAATAATTTATGTAAAATTCTATGGCAAAATAAAAGTATATGACATTACATTTATGCTGTTACTTCCATTTCTGCTGCTGTTTAATCTCGGTTTACACTTTCGCGATAAAGATTATTAATTTTCTTTCCACTCTTTTGTTTGCAATATTGGTGGGAAACTGAGTAGGATTGTCCGAAGTTGACCTGTGAAATGCTTGTATGACTATACTTAGCTATTGGTGGCAACCCTATATGAAAGAAGTTGCTCAGTATTCACATAACATTATTACTTGCATTGGTGCTGACATCAAAAGAAATGATTTCGATAAAAATTAGTATAATCTACTGATCAGTAAAACATGATAATCAGTGTTCTACTGTATTTCCTATGCCATGCATAAAAATACACTGTTCTTGGTGTTACAGCAGTTACCACACTTGTCCCCGGACTTGTTTTATGGCAATGTATTTTTAAACCAAAGAAATGCATATTCCATCAGAAAAGTAAGACTATTTTTCCCATATACCTAGTAGATTTATTGTATGCTAACATTTGTTTTTTTCCCATAAATCTGAATGAAGGAATTTCAAACTTCAAATGTCCAGACCTACCAATAGCATGTTCTCAACTTTTGATAAGTTGTCAGAGATTATGGAGACCTTTGTTCGAAAAATGGCATTGCGTTGAGTCACAGTTGCACCGGTCTACAGCTTTCAGTGTGTATAATCTACTGGTACGTTATACATATAAAAATGTGCACACAATTGAAAATGTTCATCAAATGAACTGAGACTAGTTAGATAGGGAATTGATCCTAGGGCATTATGCATACAGTCCTATGATAATAACCACATACTTTTAGCTAAGACCAGGGTTGGCTGCATAAACTATTTGATATATGTTTTACGTAAATTTCACGTAATTAACATCTCATAGAAAAACTAATTTTTACACAATTCTCTTTGCGGTATAATAAATTATTTTAATGGAAATAAATTAATAAACTGCTGTCAGAATACATTTGGCAAGTCCACACCTGTGGAGTAAAGAGTCAGCGCGTCTGGCTGCGAAACCAGGTGGCCCGGGTTCGATTCCCGGTCGGGACAAGTTACCTGGTTGAGGTTTTTTCCGGGGTTTTCCCTCAACCCAATATGAGTAAATGCTGGGTAACTTTCGGTGCTGGACCCTGGACTCATTTCACCGGCATGATTACCTTCATATCATTCAGACGCTAAATAACCGAAGATGTTGATAAAGCGTCTTAAAATAACCTACTAAAAAAAAAAAATTTGGCAAGCATTCATTTTAAATATTGTAGTTTCATTTATAATCACAAAAATGAAAATAATTTGAGTGGTGAAATGTAACATACGTACAAAGTGTTAAGAGTCTAATATTTTGAGAGGTGATAACATTTATAAAAACGAAGTCTAATAAATATGGGCCCTAAAATTAATATCGTCGAAGAAATAAGTCCGTGAAAATGGTATTGTAACAACAGTATATCTTTTAATGTGAGCTCTTTGCTCGTTTATTACAATGGAGTAAATAAAGGAGTAAACAGGCAGATGTGATACCCAGAAAGAAATTAGCAAAGAACTCACATTAAAGGCTATGCTGTTACAATACCAATTTCACGGTCCTTTTTTCTTCAAAAATAAAAAGGGTCTAATATTTTGAGAGGAGGTAGTATTCCAAAATGCTGCATTATTTATAGATGGTGTGTATTTTATACTTATGGCTTTTAAGGAACCCAGATGTCCATTGCATGTGTTTTATATAAGTAATTATTCTATAAATCTTATTTTCTAATGAATGGAAAAAAGTACAGTATAATAATCATATTTCTAAAATTACAGTATTTTCTTAAATACCCTGGACCTTTGAATAAGCTGCACACACCACTTTTGAAAGGGCAAAAAAAAAAAAAAAATAATAAAATAAATAAATAAATAAAATAACAGGTTGACTGCTATGGGGAACACCAGTGTCCTATACAGAACATTCCCCTCCCTACAATACAGGACACAGTGTCTGCTGCCACATGCTTGAATTTGTCATTTTCTCACTGCCTCATGTCCGCTGGCTCAGCATTTTGTTTATGTATGTGTGTCCACTATGGCCCACAGTAACCTCATGCATGCAGCAGTTCTTATGGAATGTTTGATTATAATGCAAGAATAAAATGAGTCGTATTAAATCTTTAATTTCCTTCAAATGAATGTGAATTTAAGAAACACATTTACATTCACACAATAGTTATTTGTGATTATTTTTATCAATTATAAGTTTTACATGGAAAGAGTACAGAAAAGTATTCAACCAATGATTACGAGGTAATAAATAATGTTCAAGGTCAGAGAAGTGTCCACTACTAAAAATGTGTCATTTCCAGCTTAATTTATTTTTATTTTGAAAAAGCTATGTATCATAATCATTTACAACCAATTTAAAACATAATGATTTTGGCCAGAGGGAGATATTTTTCAAATTTCAGTCTGACATCAACCAGACAATATAATACAGTAGAACCCTGATTATCCAACACCCTATTAACTGATTGGTGGATTATCTGACTGTCTTTCTCTTGCTCCCCCCCCCCCTACAGAAACATAATATGAAGTAGATACTATTGTACATTATATTAGTATACGTTTTTCTTTTTTTGTTTTTGTTTTGGAGTCATGCCGGAAATAACAGCAAAGCGACGATAGGTACAATACTTGCTGCATAATAATTGTTTATAACACAATTTTTCAGGTTTTGTTGGTGATGTAAGTTTTACTATAATAATAGTAAAAATGATTACGGTATTGACATAATTATTATATGGTTGTTTTTGCAAAATTGATTACATAATATATATTTAAGAAACTTCAGTAAATTAAATCAAGTCTCTTACTATTTGAAATTATAAAATAATAGGTAAATAAATACCTTACATGTGCAATCCATGAAACATAAATTTATGTTGTAAGGTTGCACAGTAAATTATTTCATTTGTCTCTCTCTTCTGAATGATGGCTGAAGGAAATAAATCATAACTAGAAATAAGATTAAGAATTGTTACATTTATATTTTCACACTTTCTGGTCTGTTTTCCCAAATTGTTTTATCTCTGCTTTATTATGAGGATAAACAGTGCCTATTTAAATCCTATATTTATGACTAGAATATTTTGTCTTTCAGTACTGCATTTTGTAGTGGTATTATAAGTACTGAACTCTGTTTCTTTTTTGCAGTGTGTGAGCTGTTAGTAGACAGCGAAGCGTCGCTTGATGTGGGAAGAGCACGATATTGGTGTGAAAGAGCTGAACAGTTGTTTCCCCACCATCCAACAGTATTTAGACTTAAAGAGCATCTTCTGACTGCAGATGGAGAGGAAGATGCTGCAGAATTGGAAGCTCTTATAGCCTGTGAGTAGAAGTTAACTCTGTACTGTAATTTATTTTTATGTGGTGTCATGCTAGAAAAATGAAATATATTTTATGAAGCTACAGTTTTCAACATGGTTCCAGATTTTTTTTCGGTTTTTGCAATGTCATAGTTGTTGTTCAGTCAACTGTCTGAAGATAGGTCTGAACCCCATAAGTGATGCCAAGAAAGCATCATTAATCAGGCAACTAGACCAGAATATAATGGGGTAGGGTGGCCTGTTCCTTCCTTCCTTCATTGTATACATCACTGACTAGCTGCATATTACACTAGTCACACTCCAGATGCAAACAAACAATAATTGTTTGTTCTCTTACACGTATCGTCAAGTGAGATGTACTGCTTGATAATAGATGTAAATATCAACCAGAACCTCAATCAGAGGGAATGTCATAGTTATAGAAACAATAAACATTTCGGAGCTGTATATCAGCTCCATCAAGGAAAGCATGGCAACGGAAACCTACCTGTTGGATCCATTACCAAAAGCACCTGATGTTGGAGCCAATGCATAGCTCTGAAATATTAGATGTTTCTGCATCTATTACAAAAACGAAAAAGTCGCGCACCAATTATTATACTGTTACCACAGTCTAGTATATACAGTCACGAAGCTCAATACGTAGGGAATATGCATCCATAGATAGTTGCTAACCACTAGGATCGCTACTATCGCTTCATTACAGACAATACGAAATAGTACCGGCATAGTCTATTGTTCCTAGTACCCTCTACAACTCAAGCTTCGTGACTGTATAAGTATACTAGACTGTGCTGTTACTAAAACAACAGTCTACTGCTGTGGAGTAATGGTTAGCATACCTGACTGTGAAATGAGTGGGCCTGTATAACTAGACAGTGCATGTGACATTACCTAAGGATGAGTTAACACAAAATTCTTATCAACAACTTTTTTTTTTTTTGGCACAGTATTATTGACTGATACTGGTACCAATAATTTTTGTAAACATCAAAATATAGTATGTGTATTAATACTTTACAACATTACAATAACTTCTATCGCATTCTGCTTTATTAATAACGACATAACTTCCCACATTTAATCTTTTATTTGAGAAAGCCCTCATGCCCCAAATATTTAAATAATTTTTATGAGGATCTAACTTAAGTGTTAAAATCTCAATTATGAACTTGAAACATTTATCTTAAAAGTATTTATTTCAGTCACTGACTTTACAGCATATGTTTAAGGTGCTACACCTTTACATTACATATTTAAAAGACGTATGAACGTTTTCGTTGGTCTACGCCAACATCATCAGATACGAAGTACATTTCAGCAATATCAGTGCTCTCTACATAATATCTACAAATACAAAACATATTTAGTGGCATGCAAAATGTGACATATTAAAAACCAACATTGCTGTGATACACATTGACATTCTATATGACTGCCTTGATTGTCACTTACTTAAAATACACGTATAGATTACAAAAAATATTGATTTATATATATATATATATATATATATATATATATATATATATAAATGCAAGTCTTCACATATGAGATAATAAAATGACATGATTTAAAAGTGATAAAAATAATAAAATATAAAACTAAGATAAAAAGTATTATGAATGTGAAGAGTTGCAAAATTACAGTAATTACATTTATTATATTCCTATTTCTGTTTCACAATAATATATATATTTCAACCATTCAGAAATATATGTATCATGGTTTGTGTCACGTAATTATTTGAATATTTTTCAAGTTTATATGGTTTTATTATAAATGCCAACTATATAAACTTGAAAAATATTCAAATAATTACGTGACACAAACCATGATACATACATTTCTGAATGGTTGAAATATATATATTAGTGTGAAACAGAAATAGGAATATAATAAATGTAATTACTGTAATTTTGCAACTCTTCACATTCATAATACTTTTTATTTTAGTTTTATATTTTATTATTTTTATCACTTTTAAATCATGGCATTTTATTATCTCATATGTGAAGACTTGCATTTATATATATATAATGTAAATCAATATTTTTTTGTAATCTATACGTGTATTTTAAGTAAGTGACAATCAAGGCAGTCATATAGAATGTCAATGTGTATCACAGCAATGTTGGTTTTTAATATGTCTCATTTTGCATGCCACTAAATATGTTTTGTATTTGTAGATATTATGTAGAGAGCACTGATATTGCTGAAATGTACTTCGTATCTGATGATTTTGGCGTAGACCAACGAAAACGTTCAGACGTCTTTTAAATATGTAATGTAAAGGTGTAGCACCTTAAACATATGTTGTGAAGTCAGTGACTGAAATAAATACTTTTAAGATACAATATAGACTTCTCTGAAAATTAAAAATGAATTGCAAAAAAAAAAAAAAAAAAAAAAAAAAAAATTTGAAAATTTAGTTACAACGTAAAACCCTAGATCATATATGTAACAGATAGGTTGGCCTTATAGCTTTGACGTTAACTTTTGTCAGGTTTACTATGCTGCCATCTAGTTGTTACATATGGAGTCACGTCGTAATTCCCATTTGAATTGCATTCGCGACTGTACTGCCATCTCGTGTTCGTTTACGGTGGACAGGTGGCGATCCTGGCAGTTCTCTTCAAAGTGCTGCCGATTTTAACATAGAAATGAGTTATCTGTTACATATATGATCTAGGATAAAACCAAAAATATATATATATATTTCCATAAAATTATTTTCATTAGTTTTTTATTTCTCCTGAAAATTTTAAGATTTTGGATATGAGGTGTTTCTCAACTAACCTGTTCACTTGTATTGTTTGTTTATTTTGTAGCGGAATTGACAGCCAGACCTACTGATGTTTCATTGCGTGTACGTTTGCTGAGGCTGTACCTGGATACAGAGCGGCTGACAGATGCTTATAATCATGCAGTTGAAGTCGAGCTTCGTGCCGTGCCAGGATTCAGGGATCAGCTTCAGTGGTACGACTGTCTCATCGACGTGTTTGAGGTGAGATAAATTTCTGTATTTAAATACTAATTCTATTATTTTTAATTTGTTTCTGCATATGTGTGCAATATTACATACTGTAGTTAAAAATTGACACATAAGTTCAGGTGTTTCTTTTTGTTTGTCCCTATCTGTCTATCCATTTGCCTTCTGTCTGTCCATCTTACTATCTGTCTTTGTGTCTATCTTTATATCTCTTCGATCCTATATCCCATTTGATGTGCCCTCTATTAAAAATAGAGCCTTTATTTTTTCTTGAAATATGGAGTGAATCTAGTTAACTATCACTACTGCTAAAGGGCTAAATATAGGGTAGCCCAAAAGTCACTACACATTAAAATGAAACAACACAGATTGAATGGTAAAATGATACTTTATTGAAACTACAAGATTATTTATAGAAATGTTCTTCAAATTGTTTTCCCTCTGTCTTGACACATCTCTGAAGATGATCTGAGACACATAAGTAAACTTTTTTTTTTTTTTGCGAAGTTATGGATTTGAATCATTGTTTTGAAAAGCATTATCAGTGGCTGATTCCAAGTCTTCCATTGTGTTTGGTTTAGAAGCATAGGCTATACCTTTAACTAATCGTCAAAAGAAAAAAACCCATTGGAGTGAGGTCTGGTGATCTGGGTGGCATTTCTATTGACCCTCTTCTTCCAATAACTTTAGCACCAAACACCTCATCAACATAGCCTCGCATAACTCTTGCATAGTATGGTGTAGCACCATCATGTTTAAAATAAAAGTGAGTTGCAGTTAATTTGTAGCCCTGGAATGACATAGATACAGTACAATTATTTAGTCCTGACAGTCGCCGGAAATGTGCGTCTTGGTTAGGCGAGTCCATTTAGTTACACCAATGGGTCTTTGGGTTAGTCACTCGCTTGCCTTCGAAGCGATCGGTTGTCATGTGTGCGGTAGAGTGGTATGTTTCTAGTACAGTTAACCTGTACTGCATTCCTTTACCGACCGCTCGCCCTTATCTCTATCCGGAGCTCTCCCCACTACTTCTATTACTTCCCCTCTTTCGCGTCGCTGAGCTGTCAGGACTAAATAATTGGTCTGTATTGTGTGACCTAGTGGTTATGTCACATCTAGATTTCCCCCACCTGTTTCTGCTTGCCCCTCTGGAAAGGCTAGTGACTGAGCTGTTAGGCTTTTCCCTGAAAATATTTGCTGTACAGAATTAGAATTCTACGTAATTTTATACAACTGTTTAAAATAATTTAAAGAAAAGGGTTCTGTTAAGTAAGCAACTCACGTGATTTCCCCTGTTTCGACAACACTGCTTCATAACCACTCGGTCAGACAGTAGTTAATATTTGTAAGTACTTTTCTGCAGTAATTGTTCTATCAAAATACCAAGGCTTTAGGATCCCATGGCAGAGACACCTGGTTGATTAAGTTGTCTTTCAAGAATGACATGATATTATGTATACCATACAATTGTATCAGTTAACGTGACCAGATAACTTGAATGTTGCTTCATCACTCCAAATTATTTTAGAAACGAAATCAACATACCTTCATGAAGCTTATTTAACATTGACTCACAAAATTGAAGCCTATGTTCAGAATCGTCTTCAAATAAGTCTTGTATGAGATGTTGTATGTAGTGCTTAAATTTAGTCTTATGTAAGATTCTCTGGACACAAGTTCTGGAAACATTCTGCTGAAGAGGAAGCTTGTAAAATGTTAAATTTGGTCTCCTTACTTAATGATGGCCTACCTGACCTATGTCAGTTGAATACTGATGTTTTCTTCAAAACGTTTGTGTAAATTGCAAACTGCCTTCCATGTTGGTGGAACAGTGTCGAAGTGATTATTCCATTCTTGAATTAATAAATGATAACTACCTTCATGCCAAGTTCTTAAAACAAAAATAATTTTTTCTTTTGAAAACTTTTCGACATACAGCAATGAGCATAACCAAAACAAATCTCGAGATAAACAGCCAATTTATTGATTGATTAATTATATAGCAGTGCATTATAATGTTTACATTAGTAACTAATTGTCAGATGAAAATGAATGGTGGGTAATTTAAATTCATATGGAGATTGAAAATATAATCTAAGCTCAGTATTGGATAGTGACTTTTGGATCACACTATATTTCAGTTGGATACTACTACTTTTTGTAACACAACACAAATGTCACTTATGATTATGAAGTAATAACGTACAACATACACAAGAAGTTTATGTGAAACACAGATTTTCTCATTAGTTACAAGCAAATTCACTTGTAAAGTAGGTATTATTCCATACTGTGGTCTATTTAATAATGTATGTTATGCATATTACAATTCTTAAGAATCGTAAATATGTACAAAGACCTGTGTTGAAAATATGATTTATTCGTGTTTAGACGTACCAAGAAGAATGTCGTGAGAAGTGTGATTGGGAGTTCCACATGCATTATGTCTCCGTATTGGAGAGGGCCACTTGTCTTAGTCTTCAAGAGAATCAAGCTGGAGTACGTCGGAGCATTGCTGATTGTGTTCAGGCTTTGTTCAGGTATGTTGACGTTTTCCACATTTGAATGATTGTTAAGATGTATTATATGTAGTGATTAGGCACATGTTAGCTGAATGACTAGAGCATTGACTTTCCATGCTAGGTAACCTGGGTCCGAATCCCAGTGGGTACTCCTATTTCCCCTAAAATAGTATTCCATCATTGTTCTTTTAATTAATATGGGCTCAGTGGATAGAGCGTCAGCACGTAGAGCTGAAAACCTGGGTTCAAATTCTGGTGCCGGAGAGAATTTTTTTCCGTTTCACTCATCTTCATCATATGATGACGCAGAATTTCTGCTTGGAAATATCATAAGTACTTCGGTACATCGTAATAATATATGACATGCGAAAAATAATCACTTAGTGATTTAAGACTGCGCTTTTTTCGTCGGATCCCAGCCACTTAGTCACTCATAATGAGTCCACCTCTGCACATGTGTGGACATTGTGCCACTGTCATACATCTATGACGCAGTGCTTGAGGATAGGTCACTAGAGGGAACCCAAGATGTGGAACTTAAACTGAGAGGATTCTATCTGACATTGGGATGGGAATCCAGTGTGGCTTAGTGGATAGAGCGTCAGCACATAGAGCTGAAAACCTGGATTCAAGTTCCGGTGCCGGAGAGAATTTTTCTCAGTTCCACTCATCCTTCATCATATGATGATGCAGAATTTCTGCATGGAAATATCATATGTACTTCGGTACATCGTAATGATATATAATATGAGCTATGTAATTTTTCTTTTATGGTGCCATGGGGGCAACATCTACGGTGGCAAAAAGAACTACAGCTTTGACGCATCACTCCTAAAGGGGACCTTTGGTTGATGATGCAGTTAAGTACCCTCATTGGACTAAAAAAGAAATGTCTTAATGACTGCAATAAAATGGTGGAATATGACTTCGAGAAAGTGAAAATCTGATTATGTACTAGAGTTTATTACAAATGGAATGTATGTATATATCTAATGCTCTAGATTTAACAAAGTTATTCTCTTTCTAGTTTCCCATTATTTTGATATCAGTTCATGACGTGTCTTAAAAACTTCATAGATTTCTATGCGATGCATATCCATCTCTACTTCCTGTTGGCATTGGAGACAGTTTGGTGTGGTTGTTATTCCAATCTTGTAAAGATGTTTGCTTAAACAATCATATCCAGTGATCAACCTAAACAGAAAAGGAATAAAATTGTGCGTATATGATAGGAGTTCAGTGTACTTTAAATCTTTGTTACTTATACAGGCTTCATAGTTGAACATAACTGCAGTTTAGGATCTCATATGGGTTAGACTTAAGACTATGCTGGGAGATAAATAAGATGATTGACACTTTGTGTCGAACTCTTGCCCAATTACAATTCATGACCCAGGAATGACGTAAGGGGTTCATAAATTATTGAGCAAGATCATTATCTTGCCTCTGTACATGCAAGTTCGCCCATGCTGTGTCAATCACAAACATATTTACCTACCAGTATAGTCTTAATGGCCTGGTTTTCCTGGCCAACATTCTCAGGAATGTAGCACAAAACTTTTCCGGCATACAGTAATGGCCCGTTCACACTTACGTGTCACGTTGTGGCATATTAATATATTCAAATGAATGGCTGCATAGCGATGCGGTGTGGAGCGACGTGTTCGGTATTCATAGAAAGAATCATTTTCGATGGTGCATCAGAGTCTGAAGTTGTCGGGTAGATGTTTGGGTTTTTCTGTTAGGGGCTAAATTGTTGACCTAACAGTCAGCTGTCTTTGCATGTAGCCTATCTGTGCGTGTTGACTTCTTTATAGGTTAGGAATTGAAATGGATTGTGAAAAACTGATTGCCATATTTTCTCGAATACCCTGCGCCCTTGGATAAGCCATGCACTCCACTTTTGAAAGGAAAAAAGCAAGAAAAAAACAAACACAAATTACAAAAATAAAATTTTCAACAAATGTATTCACGAAAAATTAAAAACAATTAAATCACAAAGACAGTTCAGTTAACAATAAATTTTATCCTGGAACAGGATCCTCCCATCTCTGATGCAACTTTCACTTACATCAAATTTACCGGCTGTAGCACAGTTTCCGTGTTCCTCTGAAACTTCGATAATTTTAGTTTTTTGCTGCAAGTAAAGGATCACAATCTCATTAGTGGTATTCATTTTCAGAAATGAAAAAATAAGATTCACAAAATATATACTTAATACACTTGTAGGCTTTCTCCCAATCTAAACACCATTTAACAATGTTAACAATTAAAATATCAATGAGAGAAGATAATGGCGAACACTACCACCATAGGAGTTGAGCGGGAGGGAAATCTGGCAATGTTGCCAACTTCATTTTGAATAAGCTGCACACCCGTATTTTTTACTTGTATATTTCCAAAAAGAAAAAGTATGTGGGGTGGTGAAGTGCCCATTTATGGCAAAACTGCAAAAATTATTAGAGTAATAACATGCGTGATAATAGCTGGAGGGAAATAAATAACATGCTAGGAAACATTACAGATGAGAAACAATCAAACAGTCCGTTTTATTTAGCTCCTCCATGCTGTGCTGCATCACATTGCATTAATGGGGGCCGACTAGACAAAACATTCATTAGTGCAGTGTGACGTGCCATGACTCATAAGTGTGAGCGGGTCATAACTGTAAATTGCTGTTCAGCAAGAAATATTATCTAATTATTTACATTATCAGCTAGCACTATGTAATAATGTGTTAGTTGATTGTATTAGAAGTAATTTGAAGCCAGTCAGTTATATTCAGAATTATATTTTCTGTAATGAATTGTGTATTAAAATGTCTGTTTATATTTATTATATGGAAAAATATTTTAAATCAACATTTGTAGGTGTAATGTTTGTATTTTTACGGTCAAAAACCAGTGCTTATTTACACATAAGCATTTAATTGTTTTAGAATCCTCATGTGTAATAATTTACCTTTTTCTCAGTTTCGACAAAGCACTCCATCAAGCATCTGCCATGACAGCCCCTCCTAGTGAGAGAGAGTTGTTTCAAGAATTTCTTAAACATGTCAGAGGTCAGCTATGCCTTCATCTTGCAACATTAGTGCTGAAGAAAGCTAATAAGGTAATATACAACAGTGCATGTCTTCTCTCTACTGGTCAGATATGAGATCCTTAGTGTGTGTTAAAGAATACATTATTAATGTTTACTGCCAAAGACAGGCACTTCCTCATGGGGGACGGAGGGAAGGGATAGCAGTAATGAACAGTTGGCAGAATGAAGACAGGGAATATAGGAAGTATCCCAAGAAAATCTGCCATAATACAATCTTTACCCATCTAAATTATAAATTTCACTTGCGGGGATAATACATTTCTCTGGATTGGTGAGCTATGGAAAAATTATGATAGAAGTTACACTTGTACAGTGTGCTCACGAAATCCGTATACCTTTATGTTACATCATGCTGTCCGTGGGTAATGTCACGTTCTTGCTTGTGACTTTTGCCTTTGCAACGTGTTTTACATGCTTTCTCAAGGTCTGCTGTCGTAGGTGGTGCCCCTTGTTGATGCTGTGAGAAGCACAATGTGTGATGGCAGATTGAAGTCGAAGCAATGGCTGACACAAGTGATTACAGAATTAGGGAGTATTTTGTGACTGTTGTGTGGGTCCATGAGTGCCTGTAAAAGATCATGGATGACTTTGTTGTGCGGTTTGAGAAGGCAGCATTGACAAAGAAGTTGCAATAGAGAAAGACAACAAGATTTGAATGTTGTGCAGATGTGGCTGAATCTGTTGAATGATCTCCAATTAAATCCATGCGAAAATGTATTGGTGAGTTGGGAATACCAAAAGTCATCCATAAAAAAATGCATGAAATGGTCCTGCAAGTGAAATATTGGTATCCGTTGGAAGTTAAGAAATTAACAGATGCTAATAAGGACAGACGTATGGACACTTGTGCTCTGATGATGCAACAGTTTTCAACAATGGCTCAAAAGGAAAGGTAATATTTTCAGATGAATACGCAATTTATCACACCTTCTGCGGTGGCATTGTCTTTTTTTTTGAGGGGGAAAAGAACATTCAAATTTCTTTCAAGAAATAGAACTAAAAATTCGGTACATGCAGTCTTCCGGAATGTGGCCCCAAGGATGTTGATTAACATGAACAACAGAACATAGTGGCGAATTTGGCTATGAACACTGAGGAACACTGTTTTGGATTTCTAAGAAGTATGTTCCCTTTTGTGGTGTGTGTGCGCGTGCGTGCGTCTCACCATTGTAAAAGTGTCAAATAACACACAAAAACTTAGGTGTGTACAAAACCAGTCATCAGTTAGCATGACCTTAGAAACACAATTTGAGCAATTTTGGCTGGTTAGATTATAACCAGCAGGCACACTATGTATTCTTTATTTGATATCCTCTCCATCTGCAGGATATTCATCTATCGTTCTTGTTGTTTTTCACTTTCTGAGGAATAAACAATTATTTCTTTAATTTGTAGGATGTGATGATATTGGATTTCTAAGTGGTTTTTTTAATCAATGATTGTTCATGTCTCCCTGTACTAATAACATTCCAAATCTGTAATCACTTTATTGACTTAGACATTGCTCTTGGTGCACAACATGAAATGGCTGAGCAGTGGGAAGAATAAGGATAGGGGTGGAAGGTGATGATCAGTAGAGTGGTGGAATGTTAACAAGGGAACCTGAAGATCTGCTTCAGACACTATCCTTGCCCCACAGAAATTTCACTCAGACTTGATTTTTAACTCTGCCATCTCACAGAAAGTAATGACGTAATGCATGAGCATCTGACATTTGTTAACAGGAGCGTGGAAATTGGCGTGAGGCATGCCGTGTCTCTTCACCTCTTCTTCTTCTTGCCTTGTCTCCACCAATTGACATGCAATCCACCTGGCTGCTACAAGCAACTGAAACTCGCAAGAAGACTGTAGACTTGTGGGCCAAAGAAACAGCATATAGAAATAGTCAGGCTGGTAAGTATCAAGCTTTCTACTGTTTATAATAATCCAGGAAGCATGCCTACATTTATAAATGCAATCTCTTTAAAAGTTGCATTGTATATCTAAAAATATAGTGCCTAAGTTCAATTTTGTTTGCAGGTCACGTTTTACTTAGCATGGTTCGTGAACGCAGAAGTCAATTTTTGGATCGTATATCTCAGTACTGTTCAGGAAATTGGCGGGAACGTGTCTTTCAGGTAACTTTATAAGTCACTGATATTCATTCTTATGAGAATTGGTGGTGTAGTGTTTATGATTGGATCAGGAGCTCGTGTGTTTAGATTAGAGATTGATGGTTTTCTAAGGGCAGTAGTAATTTGTAGAAATGGTTTCTTTTAGAATTAAAATAAATCTAGAGCTCCTGTGCTATAGATTGAAGCATGCATAAGGTTTAAGAAACTTAATGATAAGCTGTACTTCACACCACCAACTTCCTGTTTTGTAGAAAAAGATCTTAATTGAGACTGCAATTTCTCTGTATGACATCTTATGTCACTGCAGAATCCTCTGATGGAAAAATGACGGGAAAAATAGAGTATGGGTCTTCATAGACCATATGAGTATTATTTAAGAAACATTAAAAAGTTATTAACAAAGATTTATATTTTCAAGAGAATGCATGCTAATACGGCGTTTTTGGAATGTCACTGTGCTCTTCCACTGAGAACTTATAATGGATGTTGGAAGTGATGTCCACGAGTATCAATACAGGCCTGGATCTGTTTAATTATATCTTCAAACATTTTAAATAGTTCTTGTGAAATACTCCCTCTATATGCAGTTATTGCAGCTTGCATTTCATCAATTGTGCGTGGGTAATCTTGATACATTTTTGCTTCTCACTATAGAAAAAAAAAAGTTTTTTTAGTGTCAGGTCTGGGGAGTGTGAGGGCCATAGATTTATTGGAGACGCAATTTCCAAAAATGTTAGTCAAAAGTTGTAGGAATGTCAGCTGTATGTGCAATGACACTGTCTTGTTGGAACCATGCATAGATACTTTATTTCATCTTCAAATCAGTCAGTGAAATTGTAGAGAATGTCAGAGCAAAAACATTCACTATTGATTGTTTCATTAAAGAAAGAAAATAGGATGTCTGGAAATGCCAACCGATACTCCAAGTTTCTGATCATGTAATGCTGTGGTATGTAAACTGTGAGGATTATCAGACAACCATAATTACTTGTTCTGTAAATTGTTGTGGCCGGAAAGGTGAATCCAGACCTTGTCTATGTAAAAAGTAACATCAAGCACGTTAACACTTGACATTTCTGTCAAATGAAATTTTGAAACCATTACAGTTGCTTAATTGCTTTCGTGGTCAGCTGGTTTCAGGTTTTGTACTGCTATTACTTTATATTACTTTTTGAATGCTTCTTCTGGAAACACATTTGACAAGAAATATACATTTTCCTTAAGAAAGAATCATGACATACTTGATGAAACATAGAATCTACAGCAATTATTGTTTAATCATAGAGTTGCCAAATGATAAAGTTAAACATGACAATAAAAGAATCAACATGGCCGTGACATTAGAATTGTAGCAACTGTAAAAAAGAATTATCTGTCTGAGTCATAAAAATGCATAGTGACTGACTTTTCTGTATCGATGCTGTAATTATTTTGTCTAATCATAGTTAAAGTCCAGTAACTATCTTGACTAGCTTTTTCAGTGAGGAACTTCTCCTGAATATTTGAGAAATATTAATATAATGGACAAAATATCTGATGTTTTGTTGATTATTTATTTGAAACTTTTCTTACAGAGAATTTTTACAACCAGAGATCACCAGCAAGGCATGTCGCGTTCACATTTCGTCAATTTTCCTGGATTTTCTGCTCCTCCAATGAGGTTACCAACACAAAGTGAATTATTACCTCATGATGAAAGTAAGTAATTCATGGTAGTGTCTTTGATCTGTTACTGAAGTTATTGTCATGTATTTCTGAAGATATAAATGTAAAATCGAGTACAACAGTGTTAACTGTTGTTGGGTAAAAACAATACTCTGAACTCTCAGGGGTCTTAAGTAACAAAACAGCCAGCAGTTAATACTAGGAAGCAAGAAAGCAAGTGGAAGACCTTCATTTGATAAGCTATTGTTGATATCAGTGGTATATGAAACCAAATTATTTGACAGTTTTGTAACATGGAAAATAGTGAAAACTTTTGTGTGATTGTATAGTATGTTACATGCAGTACTTCTTTTTCAGAGGCACAAAAACTGCACCCAGGCTCACTTCACCACTTGGTGTGGTTAGGACTGCAGGATGTGTCCAACAGTAACAAAAAGAACACAAGTTTGAAACTGGGACCTGATTTTCAATGTCAAGTATTTGAAGGTTTGCAGCTCACATGCAACAACTTGAATTGTGCTGGCATGGAGACACTAAATAGACTTGACATTGATGCATTCCTGTATGCTGCAGGTAATATTTTGTGGTAATAGTAATTGTCATAATTATCAGTGTTACAAAAGTTGTCCTTGCATCATAATCATCCTATCTTCCACCTTTCCTCTTTTCTTTGTCTTCTGATAATATTTCTACTGTTACGCATCATGTCCAGACAAAATCTATTTAAAAATTCTGTTTTCCCGTACAGTGAAACCTCGATCCATCGTTTTTTTGGGGAACAGGAAATGAAAATGATAAATATGAGAAGACGATAATGCCGGGAAACCATAAAAATTGCCGTATTTGGGCATATAATAGATGCAACAGAGCTATGAACGTAGCCCACTGTTCTCTAGATAATTTAACTGGGAATACCCACATAATCAATGCATTTAATTTTTAACAATAATCATAAATAATGTAAGTATGGACATGTCTCGTAACATTTTATTCTTGTTTGTAAACTTGCGATTAAAAATCTATTGTTTGCTTAAATAGGGTATAAAATAACAACCGAATGGTTAGTGATTACACTGAATGCACCTTTATTAGAACATTATGTACACTATTTCTTGCAGAAAAAATCTGCAATTAGCTTTTGTGCACGTTTTATGCCTAAATTCTATAGTGAATTTCTGATAAGAACAATACTGAAGTAAACAGAAAGGTGGAGTTTTACCACCTCCCACACCTTCGTACGAAGTCATGCATGTGATGAGGATGACGTACGCACTAGAAATTAGTTTGCAATTCCTTACGAGATGTTAGTCATTACTGATAATTTAGACAGAAATGAAGTACGAAAAAAATCATAAATCTAGATTCGTGATACGTTCACGATGCAGATTTGTGTTACCATAAATCCATTCCCAAGTAGGCGAGCTTCCATTAGCACATACTGTTGCATTACATGCAACTAGAACCTGTGTCACAAATTAGACCTATAACATACGCATGAAAATAATGCCGGAACTTGTCTAGCTCTTTAATAACCCTACAGAGATAATTCTCCTGTACATTTCGAAGCATATAAACATGTACTGAACATAAACAATGTACAGAAACACTTGCCACTGTGAAGATCGGCATCTGTGTTGTAGCACAGCTGACTAAACAATTCGCAGCATTAATACGACAGATCTCTTTAGGTAAGATGACTGCGTAATATATTCCATAATAATACTGCATCAAGTGTTTATACACCTCCACATCATTTTTGTGTGGAAAAATATGATTAATCAATAACAGTCTTACTAATAAACTGTGTATAGTTTTTATACTAGACTTATGCAGAGTTGAGACAGAAAACTTTACTAATAAACCATGCAGAAGCGATGGATGTATAAACAGGCTGTAACTATACAATGGGAATTGCTTTGCAGTAGTTAATATACACGAAACCCTTGTTTAAGCGTTGTATATAGAGAAAAAATGGCCGCCCCTCTAACAGCTGTTCGTATTGACTGTCATTTTATTATGATGGTTGCCTAGTAACCAAAGAAGAACAAACCAAAGAGCACAGAATAATTAGAATAATATTACTGTAGCTTGTACTCTTTGACCAAAATATAGTATGGTAATCGATTAGAGGCTTACTGTTAGGTTTCGTAACAAGCTTAGGTTCTTAGGAAAATATTTGGGGCTAAGAGGGATGAAGTTACAGGAGAATGGAGAAAGTTACACAACGCAGAGCTGCACGCATTGTGTACTTCACCTGACATAATTAGGAACATAAAATCCAGACGTTTGAGATGGACAGGACATGTAGCATGTATGGGCGAATCCAGAAATGCATATAGAGTGTTAGTTGGGAGGCTGGAGGGAAAAAGACCTTTGGGGAGGCCGAGACATAGATGGGAAGATAATATTAAAATGGATTTGAGGGAGATAGGATATGATGGTAGAGACTGGATTAATCTTGCTCAGGATAGGGACCAATGGCGGGCTTATGTGAGGGCGGCAGTGAACCTACGGGTTCCTTAAAAGCCAGTAAGTAAGTAATCGATTAGAGCCAGTTGTACTATCGATACTTAACACGCCACACTAGACCACTCTATCGGATGCAATAGAGAACCTCAGATATTCTATTATCTTTCGTAACGAAGTAATGACAAAACTATGACGTAGCTGTGTAACAGTTGTACTGTTATACGCGACGTATGTAGTGATTATTAGTAACGAATTTACACACGAGGTATAAATGAGCTACTCATTGTATAAGTATAAGACAGTTAAACGTCTGTATATATAGTTTTTATTAGTAAGACAGTAAGTTACTATAAAATTGCATTTCTTTTCGGAATCTAATACGTCTTCATAGCACAGAATTTCCGCATTAGCAGACTATATCAAACACACGTGGAGAATTCGCACGCTGCACTAGGATGATGAAACACGTCACGCATCATGGCAGCATAATACATTTTACGTTTCTCCGCGAAGTTTGACGCAATCTCCGAATCGCAAACTTCTGCATCTTCTGCATCTTCTTGCTTCAAAGATAATGATGGAGAGCACAAAGTTCGCCCTTTCAAAGTAAAAGAAAACTATCCATGCGGGAAAATATGGCGTCGGAACCGTGATTTCGCAACGATCGATGCGATAAAACGATAGTTCGAGGAACGATGGAACCGAGAAAAAATAACGTTACTTATATGGGACAATTTCCAGGACCAAAAAAAGCGGACGAAAAAAGGTGGGAAAACGACGATAACTGGAACGATGCATCGAGGTTCCACTGTATTTTCTCTTGTTCAGTTTCTTCTTTTATTCTACCTGTCATGTCTGATTTGTATCCAATGTGTTCTATGTTTTCCTAAGGTGTTTTTGTCTAATTTATACCTAATTTGGGAATTCTCTCCTTTCCCATTGTTTTAACATGTGCAGCAGTCTTTCTTTTGGTTTATTTACATTTAATATTTTATGTGGAAGTTATGTCTGTCATTTTGAAGGGGGGGAGGGGAGTGTGCGTGCACGTGCGCGATTGAAATTCAGTTGGTCGCAGTATTGTTTGTTTCTATGCTTACATTTTCTGTCGCTTAATTTAGGGACCACTACAGTAGGAAAATTTCAAGCAGTCCTAGAAGTCTGATGACTTATATCCATGATACTGTAAATTTTTATTACTGAACAACAATGTAATTTTATTATTTCAACAATTACTCTTCACTTTCTACAATTTAACTTCACTCCCGTCAACAATGGGATTTGCTCTCCACACAGTAACACAGTATTTGTTAGTGCACTCCACTGACGACAATGACAATTTACTTGGATTATTGCGAACAACAATGAACTGTTAATCTTAACTAATATTCACAAAGCACTATTTACAACATACAACTGTCAGTTCTCAGTTCACAGCTCGTTTGTCTTGGCTA
The DNA here is from genome assembly GCF_040183065.1 of Periplaneta americana. Lineage (NCBI taxonomy): Eukaryota > Metazoa > Arthropoda > Insecta > Blattodea > Blattidae > Periplaneta > Periplaneta americana. Next base: position 38,074,672 of record NC_091119.1, on the reverse strand, counting down.
GTTCTTCTAACTCAGTCACTCGCGTTCAGAGAATCTCGAACCCCAGACCTTCAGAGACGATCCGCTGAACTTCGAACTCAGGTCCCCCAACTGCGGTCCACTGCACTTGAACTCCGGGCTTCAGGCTCCACAGTTACGGACACAACTCAAGTCGTGCTCTGGTCTCGAAGCTGGCTTCACTGCTACACAAGACTGGCTTGCTGTCCACTGACTTACTCTCTGACTGACTGGCTGAATGACTGTCTCGCGTTCACTTGCGCGTTGCCTTTTATAACCAAACTATAGTTTCTGGAGAGTTCGCGAAAGATTCCAGTCTCGAATCATCCGGATATCTCTCCTCTCTGCCGCAGTCGCTCTTTCCCCTTTCTCCCCACCATAGCACATGCCACAGGAAGCAGATGCGCGCGCAACCTCTGCGCTGGCCGAACTTCACTTCACTTCTGCTGGTCGTGAGTTCGAATCTCACGTCGCTGTCACAATACTTTTCACCAATACATAAGATTTGCCTGTGGATTTAGGTTTGCACAGACTTACCTCCAGATAAGTGTATGGGCCCCTATACTAACTTCATCTGATCAAGTCTATATCTGGTATCATTATTGATCAACTATAGATTTTATATACCATAGATTTTATTCCAGTGCACACTTAGTGTGAATAGAAAATGTAATGTTTTCCTAAAATGTTTTTAATTAGCAAATTATTTGATGAAACACTATCAGAATTTGTAATAATAATGTTCAGAAATTAGTGTGTGCCCTATATAATATATTTTCAGAGTCAGATTTTGCATGTGAAAAATGACAAATTAAATTTGGAAAGTCTTTGCATCTGAAATGAGATTTTTTTATTAACGATGAAGTAAAAAGCTGTGAAAAATTTATAGCAATTCATTCCTATGGATATATCCTTCTAAAAAGGAAAATATTTAACATGTTTATTATCAGAATTGTGGTGAGTGCAATTTTTGTAAGAAACTTCTGGATTTTTAGCAGATTATGCATGGCATTTCTGACACATCCTAATTATGCCTTGCACTAAAAGGTTAACACTTTTCCTTTCTTTCAGAATATTCATATTTCTTAAAGTATTTTTAATTATATAAAATTTTTTTTTTTTTTTTTTTTCCGTAATCTGTTTCGAAAGATTGCTGTGTATTATTCTTATATGTATCAGTAACTTATATGAATATTCAATATGAACATACTTTGTTTGAAAGGGTTTGAAAACACTAGTTCGAAATCGAAATGATGTAATTGTAATGTATTAATCAACTGCATTATGTTCATTGCAGTGTTTTGTGCTAGTGCCACACAGGAAGAGCAGCAAGCAGCTGGGTACTGGAGTGCAGACAGACCTGTTACTTTGCCAGCTAACATTATTGAACAGTTGTGCACAGTCAATCAAGCTAAATGGTAAGTTAAAATTTTATCCTGTGTTCAGAAATGAAGTTTAACTTCTCGTTCTAGTAGGACTTCAATTTTACATTGATATGCAGTAGAACTGTACTGTATGTAATAAAACATATCTTATAGAAGCAACTAGAGTGGTGCCAGCCAGAATCTGTCCCTGATGATAGAATTGTACATTGGCATATCTTACAGTACATGTGGTTAGTGATCATCTGATGATAGAAATTGAAGTTACCATCATCAGGCTTTTTTTTAACAACAATAATAATAATAAAAATATAATTGTCAATTCCCTTATGTTTTAAGATGACTATTACACTCTTACTACGTCATACTACTTTTGACCAATAAAACGGTACGAAAGGACGTATTTCAACCAATCATGACTGCTTATCGCACAATTTTATCGTGTCCCTAGCATTTGTTTAATTTTATCGCGTCCCTAGCATTTGTTTAATTTTATCTCGTCCCTAGCATTTGTTTCTTTGTTTGCCAACATTTGAAACTGCGCTGGTCTGGACGTCAAAAAAATATATATATAAAATTACAAATCACTCCAGTCGATGCACAGCAGTTTCAAATATGACTCGCATTGGCATTCAAGAACAAGAATTAATAAAAATCACTGATCATACCTATGCATCTTCTGAAATCCGATTTACAAATAAATGAAGAGCACCATTCGGAAATCCTGAATAAGTTGAATACACCATGTAGACCTAAATCAAAGAGTTCCACTTCTATTACGCACACGTCCAATATAACATAAATTGAACCACCAACCACATTCAAATTTGAAAATTGTACATTCAATAATTATTCCTTTTAAAATTATTCATTCGGAAATCCTGAATAAGTTGAATACACCATGTAGGCCTAAATCAACGAGTTCCACTTCTATTACGCACACGTCCAATATAACATCAATTGAACCACCAACCACATTCAAATTTGAAAATTGTACATTCAATAATTATTCCTTTTAAAATTATTCATGTTTATTTTTTATGTCATCGTCATTAATTAAAACTTTTCTAACACTTGTGTACAGTATATTAGTTAGGTTATGTTATAGCTTCTGCTATATGATATTATGGATAGTCACGTATCAGAGATTGTTTAATATTAAGATTTATTGAAAATCATCTGTCAAATGACGTTGATTACTGGGATTCGGATAATTGAAGTGGAATGTTGCATTTTAATAAAAATGAAAGTGAATCAACAATGCCTTCTTGACTAGTAACAGTCCACAGAGTTCAATGATGATTCCATAGTTGGCACAACTGATACCGGTAGCAAGAAAACATAATCATAAAACACTACTGCCATATAGCATAATGTTGAGATGGTACAATAATAATAATAATAATAATAATAATAATAATAATAATAATACTTATTTGTCAGAAACCAGTGTACAAGGCCTGGATATGACATCGTCAGGTTCGATAGTTGATACATTTGAAGACAGTTGTATTTTCATAAGCCAATTAATGTTTTATTGTATTGGAGTACTTTGTTACTTCTAATCTTTATATACTTTCTTCTAATCGTGTAATAGTCAATTAAATCCCACTCGAGTTTTGATTTTCTCTAGGTAAATCTGCTCGTGTTCCACTCGCAGATTTATCGATAAAATCAAAACCTCTAGTGAGATTACTGTTGACTATTACACTTTTACTACGTCACACTACTTTTGACCAATAAAACAGTACGAAAGGATGTCTTTCAACCAATCATGGCTGCTTATCGCACAATTTTATCGCGTCCCTAGCATTTGTTTATTTTTATCACTACCCTAGCATTTGTTTCTTTGTGTGCCAACATTTCAAACTGCACTGGTCTGGGATGTCAAAAAAACAGAAAATTGAAAACTACTCCAGTCGATGCACAGTACTTTCAAATATGACTCGCATTGGCATTCAAGAACAAGAATTAATAAAGATCACTGGTCATATATGAAGAGCACCATTCGGAAATCCTGAATAAGTTGAGGGATACACCATGTACATCAACGAGTTCACTTCTTTCATGCACATGTCCAATATAACATGAACTGAACCACCAACCACTAAAACATTCAAATTTGAAAATTGTACTTTCAATAATTGTTTCTTTTAAAATTATTCATGTTTATTTTTTATTTCATAATCATTAATTAAAACGTTTCTTGTTTATTTCATCATCCCTAATTAAAACTTTTCTAACACTTGTTTATATTATTTAGGTTATGTTTGTTATAGCTTCTGCTATATGATATTATGGATAGTCACTTATCAGAGATTGTTTAATACTAAGATTTATTGAAAATCATCTGTCAAGTGACGTTGATTACTGGGATCCGGATGATTGAAGTGGAATGCAAATATTTTAATAAAAATGAAACTGAATCAACAAAGCCTTCTTGACTAGTAACCGTCCACAGAGTTCAATGAAGATTCCATAGTTGGCACAACTGATAACAAGAAAACAGCTAATCATAACACACTACTGCCATCTAGCGTAATGTTGAGATGGTACAATAATACATTTGAAGACAGTTGTATTTTCGTAAGCCAATTAATATTTTATTGTATTGGAGTACTTTGTTACTTACTTACTTACAAATGGCTTTTAAGGAACCCGAAGGTTCATTGCCGCCCTCACATAAGCCCGCCATCGGTCCCTATCCTGTGCAAGATTAATCCAGTCCCTATCATCATATCCCACCTCCCTCAAATCCATTTTAATATTATCCTCCCATCTACGTCTCGGCCTCCCCAAAGGTCTTTTTCCCTCCGGTCTCCCGACTAACACACTATATGCATTCCTGGATTCGCCCATACGTGCTACATGCCCTGCCTATCGCAAACGTCTGGATTTAATGTTCCTAATTATGTCAGGTAAAGAATATAATGCGTGCAGTTCTGCGTTGTGTAACTTTCTCCATTCTCCTGTAACTTCATCCCTCTTAGCCCCAAATATTTTCCTAAACGCCTTATTCTCAAACACCCTTAACCTATGTTCCATTCTCAGAGTGAGAGTCCAAGTTTCACAACCATACAGAACAACCGGTAATATAACTGTTTTATAAATTCTAACTTTCAGATTTTTTGACAGCAGACTAGATGATAAAAGCTTCTCAACCGAATAATAACACGCATTTCCCATATTTATTCTGTGTTTGATTTCCTCCCGAGTGTCATTTATATTTATTACTGTTGCTCCAAGATATTTGAATTTTTCCACCCATTCGAAGGATAAATCTCCAATTTTTATATTTCCACTTCGTATAATATTCTGGTCACGAGACATAATCATATACTTCGTCTTTTCGGGATTTACTTCCAAACCGATCGCTTTACTTGCTTCAAGTAAAATTTCCGTGTTTTCCCTAATCGTTTGTGGATTTTCTCCTAACATATTCACGTCATCCGCATAGACAAGAAGCTGATGTAACCCGTAGTACTTCGTTACTTCTAATCTTTATATACTTTCTTCTAATCGTGTAATAGTCGATTAAATCCCACTCGAATTTTAATTTTCTCTAGATAAATCAAAACCTCTAGTGAGATTACTGTTGAAAATGCATATGCATAAAGAAAAAGAAAAATCTCGTATCGTACTCATAACAGGAGAGACCGTAATTAAAATGTTGATGGCTTGTGTTCCTGCTAAGTTAGGCAAACTCAATTCATCTCATCATTGCTGGATATTAGAGTCTTGCACTTAATAATTACACTTACTTGCATAACAATATTAGAAAGTATTTAAATGAATAAATATAAGCGTTATCATACAAGCACAGCAATATTGTACTCTTTTGGGATAAAGAAGTAAGAACAGAATAGACAACAATCCAGACATCATTTTAGTGGACAATGTATGTTATAGATGGTGTTCCTTCAACTCCTACCTTAAAGGAAACAAAGGTATTAACATTATGAAATGGCAATTACAGGAAAATAAAATTCATATGATTCATAGAAGTTATAGTTTCAAGCGTGGTGGGAATATAATGGTGAAGCAGTGCGCAGCCTCGCCCGTTCTCCTACTACGTGATGACGTCACGCGGGAAGCATTGCAGACTCTCTCGCAGCTTGCTAGCTTAGCTTAGCTCAGCTCCGTAAGGTTTTGGAAGAGGGGCAGGTTAATTGATTATAAATACCAAGAAGCTGTATTAACTAATCCTTTCCCTACTAACGTCTTGTCAGGAACGTGATGCTCTCCCAAAGCATAGCCGTCTAGACATGACGTCTTTGTGACCCTGCTACTTTTATTGACAGTTTTCATTCAAGATGTCAAATGCAGTTTTTTCAAGCTGTCTATTTAGAGGGTTGTTGTATGTTGTAAAACGATCTATCATGAAGAAGAGGAGTTATTTTCCTCTAAATATACGCGAAATTTTTTCCAGAATTCTGTTTGAATAAAAGTGCATTGAAGTTCTGCCCTGCATTCCAAGTAGAATGAACAAAGTTTAAGAAAGGGAGTCAGAATCGAGGTCTTGTAAGAGTTATTGGCAGTAAAGTGACATGACAGAAAAGGTCTGTCTACGAAGCACAACATTCACATGGTCAACAAAAGAAAAAGGGTAACAATGAAGGGGAATAAACAGTGGTGAAACTGAAGGGCGTAATAGAGTACAATAACGTTATGTTGTGGGTTGACTGTCAGGTCAGCGTCAGAATGAAGTCTTATATCCCTTCTCCATTATGGGAAAATACGTTAAAAAAACTACAGAAATGTTTCTTCAATATAACGTTTATGGTACTTTTGAGCTTTTCAATGTCTGCGTAATTGCATGTAAGACTGTGAAGGGAACAAACCCAGGAAGGAAAGGATCTGTACAAATCTTCGACTTGACCTGGATTTATTTTATTGGGTTATTTTACGACGCTGTATCAACATCTAGGTTATTTAGCGTCTCAATGATATGAAGGTGATAATGCCGGTGAAATGAGTCCGGGGTCCAGCACCGAAAGTTACCCAGCATTTGCTCCTATTGGGTTGAGGGAAAACCCCGGAAAAAACCTCAACCAGGAACTTGCCCCAACCGGGATTCGAACCCGGGCCACCTGGTTTCGCAGCCAGACGTGCTGACCGTTACTCCACAGGTGTGGACACTTGACCTGGAAGCAGGCATTTTATAAAGGGCTAACCTTGTCTAACTGAAGTGTTAGTGAAAGGGGAGGGGATGCTGGAGTTACGACGACAATATTACAAACAAGCTGTTGGGCTTATCCCCCCCCCCGTCATGTACCTACCACCCACAGAAAAAGAAGTCAGGGAGAACCTGCAAAGTTTGTAAATCTCACAAGAAAGAAGCGAAACAACGTGGGAGTGCAAACAATGTGTTGTACTGGAGTTTTTCGAAACTTAACATACTGTTCAAACTGTTACCAAATTATGAGTATAATATCACAATTTGTAGTAAAAGACCCATGTTTATTGCAAACGACCTCCACCTGCCTTTAAATGCCACTTACCGCACACCACCAATTCACTGTCTGCGCGTGGAGATTTAAATAGAGATTCCAAGCAATAAACCCGTCCTTTTAAATCTTACTGCATGAACTTAAAGGTAGCAACAAGCAAACTTTAGAAAAGAGTCAATAATGAACATTTGTTAAAGGCAGGTATCGAATTAATTACGTTTATTCTGGTGTACTGCTTTCGTTAGAAGATATCTTAAGTTCATGGACTCAACTCGGTTTGATCCATTCAGGGTGATGGACAGAATACGTTTTGAATCAGACCTTCGATTTCAGGCTGGCTTTAAAGAGGCTGAAAAATGTGAATTGCAACAAATGTCAAGTGTAGCATGATGAAGTGTCCCTAAAAGAAGGCAAATTCGAAAAAAAAAAACGCATTCTCGATAAAATGTGGACTTAACGCGTTTTGATTCCGAGCTCCTCAAATACGTTCAATAAAGTTTCATCGTCAACAGTTTTACATTACTTAAAAAAACACATATCAGTTTTTCATTCCAGTGATTCTGCATATTTCTTTTAGTAAAATGCTCCTGCACACAATTTTAATATCTGAATATTTTTTACACAAATTAAGTCCACAATTTCCACATCTGACATTAATTTTCGTAATATGAACGGCTTCCCTGTTAGCAGCTAGTACTTGAAATAGACCTTGATTCACCCTCACCAACCACTTCTGTATTATCTTCCTCACTACCACTTTCTTTCTTCAACCCCGCCGGTAAATCAATTTCCAATAGCACTATAAGTCTACTAGTCGTTAAAACTGAAGAATATTGCTGGAGAAGATTTTTAAATGTAGTGTAAATATTTGTAATTTAAATGTGTATTGTATTGATTAAGGCTGGTTGAGTGGAAGAGAAGGCCTTATGGCCTTAACTCTGCCAGCAAAAATAAAACATTATTATTATTACCTATTATTATTATTATTATTATTATTATTATTATTATTATTATTATTATTATTATTATATCACTTTCACCCAAAATATTAAGACTGCTATTATCCACAAAACAACTCATGTCTATGTTCTGTATCCCTGAATACAACTAGATTTGAATAAACACCAATAAAGAAAGAACAAATTTACCAACTCAAGTTTCTACACTGCAAGTAAATGGTAAAGTGGAGAATTGAAACAGTAAACGACTTTAACGGCATTACAAACAGTTACAACAATGGACAAAAATCACATAATTCAAACTAGAAAATGTTTATAAAAGTGTAAGTCATATGAAATGCCAAGGGTGGGTAAAATCTGTCCACTAACAAATACTTCAAATTATTAGTCTGCTATATTTTAAATCTAAAACAGTACACATGTGTGCATACTTATCATGTTAGAGACAAATAGAGTAAAGGTGAAAGCTGTCAGATTTCATTAATTCAAAAAAAAAAATTAGAAAATAAAAAGGGTGGGCAAATTTTTCCCAACCGTGATAATGCTAGGGTTAAGCGAGAAAATAATTAGTTTATGCCCATTGATTGACGCCTTTTTTGCTTCGCTATTGACATTCGAGACAACTCAATCCTTCCATTTAATGAAGCCTTTTCTGTCTGGAAGTTGTTAAAAGATACTAAAGCTTTAACATTTTATGAGACATGTAATTAAGTCCTTTTAGCTTAGAAAGTTTTGAAGAACTATGAGAAAATTATTCCCTTCTGCGGAGCGACTCGTATGTGAAAAATGTTAACAATATGATACACAGGAACATACCAGTTAATAGTTATTATAATGCTGTAATTACTCACGTTTCGTTATTTAGGTCTAATGCACTATCCTCTGATACATGTTCGTCTGAATTGGTTTTGAAGTGGCCTGAAGAGTACATGAACTATTGGCAATGATGTCATGAATTTCTTTTCTCCTTTTCGGTTTTTCACATCTGTCCAATCTCAGATTATTTGTTGATTTTCGTTTCAAGCAAGACTGCGCCAGAGCTTTTCTGGGTACAGCGTCTACTTTCAGAATACGACTGCTTTTTGGTCCATAATTTAGGAGTTTCTGACTCCTCAAAATGAAGTGAACATATTCGAGCTGAAACAACATTAAGTCTTAAGATTTTTACCCCCTTTCTTTTCCCTCAAAGCAATCTATGGAATAAGTCAAACAATAAGTTTAACATGAAAATATATTTTGCAAATGAGTTGCGAAGCAAATAAAATTTAGTAACATGAGAGAAAACTCATCGTGCTGTAAATTGACTTCATCCTCTCTTCTACAGGGATGCAACCATTGTCTTGCCAAGTCTTCATTCTTCGGAAACCTATAATATTTTACGTCAGTTTCTTTTGTTTTTCGATTGTAACTCAAAACAACCAGATACTGCAATCCAGGCATACTAATAGCATGTGTCACATTAATAGCATTACTGATACAAGAATAACATTAAATATAATATATTATATACATATATATATATATATATATATATATATATATATATAAACAAAGAATTAACACCGTGCACGTACACACAACAGCTGTTTGTTTTGTTCCTCGAGCACTGCGGTGCGAATTAGCGCGCCGCTGCTGCTTCCCAAGTGACGACATGCTCAGTAGAAAACGAGTTTGAGTCAACCGTCTGCTACACCATTATATTCCCACCACGGTTTCAAGAATTTTATCTGCTACAGGAATAATACCATATCACTTAAACTTAAGCACAACTGTCAAATAAGCCTGAATATCTATAATTTTATGTTTTAAATGCAAAAGCTGTAATATTAAAGGCATACTTCATGACAAGGAAACTATAACAAATTCTTAGTCTTTAATGCACCATTAAAACTCATTCAGGCTTCAAAGAATATGTCGACTCCACTGATCCAGCAAAGTGCCTCCACTCTGTTCTGTTCATTGCTGAGTTCTCCGAATTACCAGGACCTCGTTCATGGCATTCTCTGTGTTCTTATCCTTCCATCTACTCCTTGGAGCTATTAAAATTGCTATTTATAATACTGTGTTAATACTGTACAATTGAACTTCATTAACACATAAATACGAGATTATAAATGGTGCACAAATATTTCTGTGTTAAAATGTTTTGTATAAGCAACGTAAATATTATCTTAAGTGATGGTATACAAGCAGTTTATGTGTTACACGTTTTCAATTCTGAATGATCCCACTGAATGATTCGTGAAATTGTTCCATTTTTTAAGTATAATAACGTAACATATATGACAAAGATGAAGTATCTCTTATTTCTGGTAAGAGATTTCTGTAAATATTTGTTGGTTTCATATATCTGCAGTGCTTGGGAAAAGTGGCATAAGTCAGTTTCCACAAACATTTTTTAATAATTTATTGACAATTTACGGAACATCTGCTTGCTACAGATATTATTGTTTAATCAAAGTGATTAAAAGTATTATCAGAGTTACATGTATTGTTGTTCCTGTATTTGACCCAGGTGGGCAGCAGCTTACCGTGTTTATACAAATCAAGCAAAAGGAGATCTTGGTGAACTCAGACTACACCTGCAGAGGGGAATTGAAGTCGTGAGAGTTCTTGGAAACCATGGCCTGGATGTGAAACTTATAATTCAGTTAGCACAAACGTTTGAACAGAGAGTAAGTACTTAACTGCTTCAAAATGTATACAGTGTTCACTTTGTCTTTGTAAATGCATTTCATAATTTTTTCTCTGCTATGTAACTTTTTTTTTGCACTATTCTAGATCAGAATGAATAATTCTCTTAAATTGTTTGTGTATTACTATTGCTGGTAGTGTACTACTACAGCTGCTTTACAAGCATTCCTGTCACTTAATATTAGAGGAGAAAAATTCGCTCCGGCACCAGGGATCGAACCTGGGTCCTTGGTTCTATGTAGCAGGCCCTCTCACCATTGAGCTACGCCGAAGTTCAATCCACAGCACCGGATCGAACCCCCTTCCTCCAGTGTTTTTTTGTGGCCTGACTCCAGGTTGGGCATGTATGTTGACATTTTATAGTAATTCGACTGCCATTATACAAGGAGCGCACTCAGTTGAGTGACTTGGTGACCGGGATTCCACAGTAATCTGTACAGAAATATGCACTGTTGCTAGAAGAATCTATGTAAAAATCATTATTTTTTGGTCCTACAGAATACATCTGTTATGGTAACAATTAATATTAGAGGAGAAAAATTCGCTCCAGCGCCGGGGATCTAACCCTGGTCCTTGGTTCTACGTACCAAGCACTCTCATCATTGAGCTACGCGAATTTTTCTCCTCTAATATTGTTGCCATAACAGATGTATTCTGTAGGACCAAAAAATAATAATCTTTACGTAGATTCATGTCACTGTTTAGTTCCTTTCTACTGTTACTTGTCCATGTCCAGGCTGCAACAATGGCTGCCCGAACAGAAGGTTCGAATGACCTGCCTGCAATAGAAGCTAGAGCCTCATTGTATTGGATGTCGGCTTTGCCATTGCTGGAGCGACTCCAGCGTAATCAAGCAATACGTGCCCCTCATACAAGGCTCTTTGAATATCAAGGGTAAGTTCTATTGCTGTTATGATATAAATTTGAGTTATCAGCTGTAAGTAGAGGAAGGAAACAAACCAATAATGAATTCTAAAGAAATTGGATTTGGAAACTATGTGGAGAGTAAGTTGTACATTATCTGTAGGTATAGTCGTGTTGCTGTTATTTCTGACGTGACTCCCACTCTTTGCTTACGCCTTAGGAAATGAAGGGTTTATAAAGTGTAGGTAGGTAGTATCATTCGCCATTTTTGTTCTTTTGTTGCCGAGCTACCAGATGAGGAATCTATTTGCTGCAACGTTAAATATTATCATATCGTAGCTCCTATAATAATAAATCAAATGCACTGTAATTGAGCAAATAATTGAGCGGAAAATTATGTCTTCTTGTGCTTTCTGCGAATGCCAACAAAAGAACAGAAATGGCGGGCGATTATATTAAGTATTTATCGAGTCTTAGGAAGTGCATAACATCATTAGCAGCGTATGAGAAGACACACACGTTTAAATGTAGCCGATCTGCAACGTGATTGGCTGCCGGAAATAAGAACTACGGGACTATAGTAATTGTAGGAATATTACTACCAAGAGTCAACTGGGATTGCATTCCGAAGGAAGTGACAATTGCCATATGTTACTGATAAAGCATGCAGTAATTAATTTATGATGCAATCATTATGATTCTGTCATTGAAATTGGCAGATTGACAGTTTGTTGCTATTTTAAACAGTTTTGTGAAAATGAATTAGATTTTTAACTATATGTTGAGTTTAATGTGTCTGAAGTATTGAAACAAGCTTCACCATCAGGATTGTTTCGACAATGACGTTGACTATGACGGTTGAGTCTATAAATAGCTGTGAAATGTCGTATGTTAAAGGAGCAGTCCACGACAAAATTCCATATTTCGATTATATTATAGGATGTTTACCAAAGTAATCCTCGGATTAACAGCCTTTGTCGCATCGCTCTACGCCTTTTAGTTTGCGAAATATTAAAGGTCTTCCTACAAGCTCTGACGTCATAACCACTGATCGCTTCATAAGACTGCGTTATAGTTCCGTTTGACATACAGCGTAGAACGAGTAAATATATATTCATACGTTACAGTCAGTTATTATTAACACACATAGGACCTATCACATGCAAATACTGTAATAATAATAATAACTTACCCATTTTGAATTTCGTACTCATAGTGATTAGAACAACTTGGGTCTGGTAAGGGTTCAAACTGAAAAGGTTTATTATGTCGATCCATTATAACCTAAGTCAACGCCTTCACTGAGTGAATGAATGTATGTGAGACGTGAAATATTCGTTATGAATAGACTGCAAATACGTGTTTATCTTACGTCAACAATAAATTAGTACATGGTTTATATTATTTTATTGCGTCATAGTTGTTGAGTCACACGGTTTAGGCACGAAGCTATGTTTGGGGGAACCTCTAAAACATGTGGATCATTGAATTGCGGCAGTTGATAACCAGAACTACTTCCAAGACATTTTTCTGTATAGTATCTTCTCTCCACGCATTTTTCTTCCAGCTGTATGTTTTGTCTTCCACCCATCGTTTAGTGGCTTTAGAGTACTGGAGTCTGGAGCCAGTTACATCTCTTTTCACGTTGTAATTATGGTCCATTATCGCAATCTAGTTCTTGTTACCATTCCACCATATGGAAAGTGTTTTCTCTTAAGAGTATAAAGCAAGCTCTCGTTATGGTATGATTCAAATTTGCTCGTGTAACAAAATTGATTAGTCTGATTTAGAGCTTTCTAAAAGGGCAGGGTTACATACAACTTTTTTCAGAACATTGTAATCGCTGGATCCAGGTTCGACCCATTCTCTCTCACTATTGTATGGGTGAATGTGTGCATATTTTTTATTATGTCTCTGTTTCTCCCCATTCCTGTATATTACAAACATGATTTAATACAGAAATTCTCTCCGGCGTGGCTTAGTGGATAAAGCATCAGCACGTAGAGCTGAAAACCCGGGTTCAAATCCCGGCGCCGGAGAGAATTCTTCTCCGTTCCATCACTCTTTCATCATGTGATGACGCAGAATATCTGCATGGAAATATCATATGTACTTCGGTACATCAAAATATATATATGATATGCGTAATAAATCACTTTGTGATTTAAGACGGCGCCCATACCGTCGGATCCCGGCCAATCAGTCACTCATCTGAGTGCACCTCAACACATGTATGGACTTCGGTCCTGCGTTCATAGACATCTATGACGTAGTGCAGAGGGCGGCCACTAGAGGGAACCCAAGAGATGGAGCTTAATCTGAGATGATTCTAAACGGCGTCTTGATTGTATCCGGCGTGGCTTAGTGGATAAAGCATCAGCACGTAGAGCTGAAAACCCGGGTTCAAATCCCGGCGCCGGAGAGAATTTTTCTCCGTTCCATCACTCTTTCATCATGTGATGACGCAGAATATCTGCATGGAAATATCATATGTACTTCAGCACATCAAAATATATATATGATATGCGTAATAAATCACTTTGTGATTTAAGACGGCGCCCATACCGTCGGATCCCGGCCAATCAGTCACTCATCTGAGTGCACCTCAACACATGTATGGACTTCGGTCCTGCGTTCATAGACATCTATGACGTAGTGCAGAAGGCGGCCACTAGAGGGAACCCAAGAGATGGAGCTTAATCTGAGACGATTCTAAACGGCGTCGGGATTGTATCCGGCGTGGCTTAGTGGATAAAGCATCAGCACGTAGACCTGAAAACCCGGGTTCAAATCCCGGCGCCGGAGAGAATTTTTCTCCGTTCCATCACTCTTTCAAAATTAGTAACGCTGACCAGAATACAAAAAAAAAAAAAAAAAAAACCGCTTTTTGACTCCCTATTTACTTTCTGTTTCATGTGCAGCGTCCTCGAAACCTGATGAATTAGAATTTGAAGTTTCTTCTTCTATTTGAAAATATGTCTCCAAGTCAGTTTCTGCTCCCCCGCATTTGATTCACCACACACATTTCTTAGTGTCTCGCACCCTGTCTCACACTGCACAACTTTGTTTATATTAGGTTCCTGTGAATTTTCAGCCTCATCGAGAACTACACACACGTAATATTTTCAGCTATAGGTGCATCACTGCAACTTGCTATTACTTCTTCGACGACTTTCTTTCATTTATAAGCAGAGGAGCGCGTAGATCAGAACTGTCTTGGGGAGATTCTCCTTTCAAAAATAGGAAAGGGACAGCAGTTTTCTTAATTTTCATAGGAATTCTATTGTCTTTCATTAAACGTCTTTTTAGTAAAGACGATTCTTCAAAATCAGTTTCACGGAAATGACTGGAACACACAACAGTAGTTTTCGATAGTGTAAAACCTTTTCTGTTGATTTTCTTCACCCATGTTTTAAATCTTTGCAGTAACTTTTCTCTGTTCGGAAATACATGAAATGATACCCCTTCTTCAAGTTCTGTTTTTGTTCCCTCTGAATACGAAAAATCACGACACCACGGCATTTTAAACTGTATTACGATACAGTCTCTTCTGTTTAGTCTACTGTAGTTCAAAATCATTCATATAAAAGAAAATACGTCTACATAAAACCACAACATTGGTATGTGCTGGTTTTATGATTAAATTAAAAGCAAAACATGACTTCACACAATCATAACCAAGTCCGAAATTCTGTTCACGTTTATTACGGCCAGAGAAGATTATTTATTTTAATACAAAGCGCTGCGCTGCACTCGCCGATGTTCTCGGTCTACTACGCAATCACACCAGTTCAGTGGCTGTGACGTCATAAGTATTTGTGCGGAGTCAGTAACTCAAGAACCATACCTCGCATTGACATGCGGCAAATTACATTCTACTTAGATTGAAAAACGTGTTTGATTAAAGCCAACTTAATTTTATCGCGGACTGCTCCTTTAAGTTTCAATACAGAGTTGGAAAATCGAATTTATTTTTACAATCCAATAAAAGTAAACGTATTTGTTTATTTTCTAAATACTGATGACGTCATCTGATTAATATTATACTTGTGTCTGGTTCATTATTTGTCGTTGCCTATATAGGCTACACAAAAGTAAAAAGATATAATCTTAACTGAAATTAGTATTTGTATAATGAACACACAATACAGTACCTTATTAATGTTCATATAAAATAAACAGAATTATTGGATTTTCTACATTTGTTTTTTAATATGCCAGTAAATGTCTGTGTTGTTATTAACGTTTTTCTCTGAAATGTTGATAGCTTTGCAGTTTAGTACGTGCTGCAAGTTTATAGTTCAATTTTCTACTCTGTAGAGAACACGATTTAGTGATGTATAAATTCCAATTCTGAAGAAATGTGCTTTCAAACATTCATGTCCAGTTACTAGTCTGAAGATTACTTTTCTTCTAGGAGAATTAGGTATCAACTTTTTTTTTTTTTTTCCACACTAAGATTTTCGTGCAGTTATGACCTTTTGAGAAGTAGGCTCGTACTTAAATAAAAAAGCTTTTGGAGATTGTTAAAAAAAACTGAAGCATTAAATTTGGCAAAAGGTTGGATTGTTACGAAAATGCAAACAAAGGTTGGCTGTTCATAATCTGCACATACTTTGCAATCATATTCTGAGTTTTAGAGATAATAGTGTTGTTGGAACAGGAAATAGATGTGTATATGAAAGAACAAAAGTCGGGAAAACCTGATAATTGAAGCTCTATTGCAAGTCAGTAGGGTGAATATTCCTCCTCAGAAGAATAAACGAAAAGAATAACAAACAGTTAAACCTGTAGAAAAATAAAATAAAAAAAAAACCAAAAATATTTATATATCTTAAAGAAACTTTTATGGTACTACTGTGGTGTTGATAAATAGGAGCATGTACTATTTATGATTAGCAAATATATTTGTACAATTTAAATAAAAGGTGACAGAATCTGCAGAAATTAAGTTAGATGAAAAGTTTAAAACTCTACAAACTTCTATTTTTATTTTGAGATAAATTTAAATTTCATGTGTGAATTCCTTGTCTACTCTTAACATGCATTCATTTGAATGTGATGCAGATTATTTATATACACATGATGTCATATTAAAATATTTCATGGTATCTTGTTTCTAGGAAAGAATTATCCAGTGCAGAAGTTAATGCTTTGATAGAAGAAGGTCGCTTCTTCTTGGCCTGCCAATTAATGAAGGAGGATAAACATGAAAAAGCAATTGAAGCTTTTCAGCAGTTGAAGTCTCCATATGCTTCTTTCTATCAGGTAAATAAAAATATCCCTGTGGAAATATTTGAACAGTGTTGTTCCCCATCAGTGGATGGGATATTGCAGTTTATAGGATATGATTTTCCTGCAGTGACCTGCACAGTTCTCTGACTTCATCCTGTGCAATTTCTTCCATTGAGGTATGTGAAGAACCAGTTATGCATACTGTATGTACCTATCATCGTGTCTGAGTTGGTCTGGTGGTGACCATGCTAGATGTTTGATCTGAGGTTGATGATTTCCACACTAGGGCACTGAATTTTAAAGAATAATAAAATCTTTAGTATAAGTTCGTCTCTGAGGGAAGTAAAACTGGAGCCCTGTGGTGTAGATTTACTGTAAATAGAAGACCCTGCCATTTCTTGCCATGTTTAGTTTGTATTCAGAATAACCTCTGCACTTGAAAGCTTCGTTAAATGAAATACTATTACTACAGTGAACCTTATTTATGTGTTTTCACTTCTATGTTTTTCGTATTTACAGTATAACCTCGATCCTTCGGTTTTTATAGGAACAGGGGATAAAACAATAAATATGGGAAAATGGTAATACTACCAGGAAATCATTAAAAATTACTGTATTTATGCGTATAATAGACATCACAGCGTTATGGACGCATCCCATTGTTTACTACATATGCAACCTTGACAGCAAGCTATGTTAGCTTAGATTATATTCAGTACTTGTAGGAGTCTCCGAAGTTTATGCCTGCATTTTACAATGGGACAATACTAGGCCTACAGTAAACTCTCGATTAACTAGGATGTTTATTATCCAGGACAATCCTTAGTGAAAAAATATATATATATAGTCCTATGAATAATGTTGTCTATGTATAAAATAAGAGGATAGGGGAACCTTGATTCCAAAAGTCCATTTCGTGAATAATGCCTTTAATGTAGACTAATTATTAAAACCATGTTTTAACTTCAAATTTTCAAAATCATCCTCATATTCAAAACTGCATGTCCTTAGCCTACAAAACTAATAATCGTGATACTAGTGCGATCATATTATATCATTCTATTAAAAATTGCATTTGATCTTTCTGCAACTAGAGAAACTGAAGCCCGATAGTTTCTTCCCTATGGCTGCATATCCTGTTTTTCACGACAATACTAATGATTAAAGAGGCAATATTCACCTTCGACAAAGTTTTTGTTTCTTTGTTTGTGCACCTCGTTCTCAAAGTTCTCGTTTAGGTTCATGAACATTCAATTTGCTCATATCCATATTCTGCATACTGTAGATTTCCCCATCCATTTCTTAAGGGGAATTGCTCAGTATTATACAAGTTTACGCTATTATTTATTGTAAATTAAATTAAATTATGAGGTAAGAAAATGCTGAATTATATTAATTATACTAGGTTATACAAAATAATTATAAATATAATTTTGACACGCACAGAAAAACAACAAGCGGGTGAACATAATCAACTGCAGCATATGACATAATATAGCCTTACAACATGTTGTGCTGCATGGAATGTTCCTGCCAGCTAATGGTAAAACTTCGCATAAGATATACCTATTCAGTCAGCTTTTGTGTTCAAGAGAAGAAACATGTTTGCCTATCAATCAACAAATAAGAAACCAGGAAATCATTACCCCTCCCTTCCCCCCCCCCAAAAAAAAAGAAGACTAAGGTTACGCATTGTAGTCTGACACTTCATATTCCACACTTAGAACAATAATGAAGAGTGAAAAGGAAATAAGAAAAAATGTATCTAGAGCTGGAACTAACTATGAAAGTGCAGAATGGTTGGAGTTGGGACATTTTGCTAATCTAGGAAAATGTCTTGTAACCTGGTTCAATCAACATCATGTAAACGATATTTCCATCGACATAAAGGTACTACAAGAGGAAGCATTGGGAATTTGCTGAACAGCTTAACATAACATTACTTTAAAGCTTCAGGTTAGTAGCAGAAGTTTAAGAAATTCGATTTAGGTGGTCACATGATTTGTGCAAAAGCAAACAGTGTTGATGAGGTAACCATCTACCGCTGGAAAGAAGAATAACTTTCTAAAATTGTAGTAGATAATACATAAATGGGGGGGAAAGGAAGTGGCCACCCTACTCCACTGTCTCCTGGCTTAGTTGCCTCATGTGCGATGTCATATTAGTCTTCGAGCAGTTGACTAAACAACAGTACGTAAACATTCTACCCATTTAATAACTTTTGATTGATAATTTGATATCAGATTGATATTATACTAGTCTTTAAATCTCTCCATACATGAAATTTCGCAAGCAGGAAGGCGCATGTTTTTGAACTGTCATTCTCCTGCTCCTAGTTCTCCTTATCTTATGCTCCAGCAGATAGTGTGTAATGCTCAGTGAATTCTTTCACTGTTTTTTCCTCTGGTTCATGGACCATGTGTCAATTTACATTGTACTGTTTATTTCATAGTACTAAATAAAATGTGTTTCCAATAGGCTACAATCTATAAGAAACTGGCAGCTGAAGAATTAGAAGATCAGCGCCGAGAGATGATTACCAGTGAAATGCGGTCACAACATATCATTCTGCTGACAAAGGCGAGGGAGTGTTACTACCTGACGCTGGACAGATTGCGTAGTCCAGGAGTTGATGCAAAACACCCCCTCAATGCCGAGCTTAACAGTCATATAGAAGAAATTGAAAGCCAGCTGAGTCGGATTGATCCAGATGTAATGATAGTTGGTGGCGATGGTAAGTCCTATTACTTACAACTCTTTAAGCCAAGGTATAGACTTAGTGCCATGCTTAGTCTGATCCATACTTTTAATCTTTGTTCTGATCTCGCTTGTTGTAATGTTTACTTCAATCCCACATGATATAATGTTTGCTCTGATCTTGCAAGTGTAATTTTCGCTTTACTGGAGAATTACCACGGTCACTTTGAACCGTGCTGTTACGTTTACCACCAAATTTAAGTAAATACACAATGTCACCAACATAAGAACATGACGTTGGTGTGTGGCGTAGTTGGCGGGAGAAATTTTTTTTCTCTCTCTCTGTCTCCTTCGTTCTGAACATTACTGAGAGATAGCACCAGTGTTAGCTACAAAGTGTATTTACGCAAATATATTGCAAGTAGATTACGTGACTTATTACGTGTCTTAGATGAGAGTCTCGAGACAAAACAGTTTTGTGCTATATTTCTTTTTTCTCTCTCTCTCTCTCTGTCTACCTCCTTCATTCTGAACATTATTGAGAGATAGCACCACTGTTAGCGACAATGTGTATTTGCGTAAATATTGCGAGTAAATTATGACGAGTGCCTTAGATGAGAGGCTCGGGACAGAAACAGTTTTGCTGTAGCGCATGAGTGGACCTCTCATGCAGTGGGAGCGTGATCCTTACTTGAATTAGTTTTGCGTGTACATTGCAGATTAAATGATTGAGATCCCTTCTTGCTCCGGTTACAGACCTTGCATTTACGAAGGTTAGGTTAGGTTAGCTTTATTTCATTCGTCCATGTAGTAGTTAAAATTATATAATATGACAGTTTTTGATTCGTAATATTGATAAAAAATAATAGGCCTATAATGAAAGCGGTGAATAATTTCATGGTCCAAAAAATTTTTTTTCGTAAAAGGCTAGGTGTTTTTGTATAGGCCAGAAATAAAACAGCAACGCCGTCATAATTACGTACTTTACGCTTTGGCGAACATTAACCGGAAATTTACTTCCCGTCATTTTAATGGTATTCCGTGAAACTCACCTTTTTTCCTGTTAATTTCCTTGTGATAACCTAGTTTATGATCTTATTACATCTTCATTTTCTTTTAATGCATTCAAAAAACCGCCGCTGTACTACATAAAACCTTGAACTTGATTAATGGAGTGAATTATTTAAGAATATAGTCGCGAATTTGACTACCACCATTTCGATTATATTTTGTTTGATACGGCTCGGTGACTAGTGGCCAGCGAGTAGCGTCGACTATCGTTATTGGTCTGCCATGGGTATTATCCAGTTGTTCCGTGATTTTTAATTAAATGTTGTGCATTACTTTTGGAGTGTCCCTCTTACCATTCTTGTCTAAATAATGTTTACAATCTGTCTGCAGTGTCCTTCCCCAGAACTTTTTTGTCATTACTGCATTCCCAGATTTTGTATTGGTTATTTATTTTATTGTATTTTTTTATTATTATTATTATTTTTTTTTTTTTTTTTTTTGTAACAAGAAGGTAATGTTCTCTGAAATCACTTTGTTTCTGTTAGCAGTGAACAGAAATGAATGTGATGGTATGTCAGATGACAGTGTATCATCACCTCCTTCTGCTGGTGACAACCTTAACAACTCTCTAGTGGGACTTGCAAACAGCAGTAGCTTATATCTTCAGCACAGTTCTTTGATGCACTTGACGCCTAGACACAGAGGCAGTGCTGGGGGGCAGAAGTACAGTTCCACACCATACAGGAGCAATGTTCACAAGCTGGACAATTCAGATATGGCTCCAGATCATCCTCGAAGAACAGTAAGTATATTGTTGCTAACAACAGATATACCTAGTAGTAGCAGGAGCTGAAGGAAGAGGTATCCATTCTATTGTTTCTCTATTTGTTACTTACTACAAATTGTATGAAGGACAGTCAGAAAGTAATTGTTCCAAATTACCGGCGAATATAATATGCACCTGTGCCAAAAACCACCGAAGATTAAAATTATATTATCAAGACAAGTTATTAAAGTCACCCTGGTTATACATTGCAATCATCCTCACTTTCAATATTAGAACTAGAACTTCCAGATGTCCGTACATCAATATACGAGAAAGCCAATGTTTACCTACTATTTAGACATAACACGTGGACCAAGTCCCCTGCAATTGGCAAGCATCATGTTTAGTGTATAGGTAGAGCATGAAAGTCAAGGCTTGGATTCTGTCACTACCACAGACCACATTGTACTGTTTCTCTGCTTTTTTAGACTCAACACATTCTATTAAATAGATAGAGCAGTGTATTCATATTAATAATGATTGTTTTCAAAAATATACATGAAATTACTAATGAATAGTGAGCAAAAAACGAGAAAACATGCACCTACAGTGGCTGTTTCTGTAAGTAGTTTTCTAGCAAGTATCTCGTAGCATAAAATAGTGTTAATTTAAATTTTATTCGAGTCTGGGTGTTTGCTTGCTAATATAATATACATCTAAATTTTCAAAGTCACATTTTGTTGTGTAAATACAGTATTCAAGACAACTATTATGTACAGACCTTTGAATATACAACTTTTTCAATTATCGTCATTCATTACATCAGTGTAATATGTTGAAAGATAATAATGCCACCAGGTTGTCTTTTCGACATTTCTGGTCTTCTCTCCTGGCCATGGCTTAGTTGTAACCAGAGACCTGCAAGAGAGCGAGCGCGGGATATCGTTATCAGTCCAGGAAGGCACTGACTGAAAGAATAGCGATCATATACGAATAGTTCCGATAAATCACGAAGTAAGGCAACACACCGAGCGATCGGGTCTGACGACGAGCGCTCGGTGTTCATAAGTGCTCCTCCGGTAGCAGTAAGGCGTAAGCAGTAGGTGAATTGTAGGCTTGTCTAATCAGTACGTTTCATCAAAACGAATGTTGAAGATGATTCAATAGTATCGACGTCGATCTCAAGCAGAGGCTCGGACACCGTCTCTGTTGATGGTAAAAGATTACAAGACACGATGTCAAAAGTATATGCCGAAAATAAAGTTAAATCAGCAGAGTCAGAGTAGTGGAAGAAAAGGGAAAGCAGTTACCTACTAGCTCTGCTTGGACTAAATTCGGAGAAGTAAGCGATAAGAATACCTTAAAGTACATAGGATTGTCCACACCTGTGGAGTAACGGTCAGCGTGAAACCAGGTGGCCCGGGTTCGAATCCCGGTCGGGGCAAGTTACCTGGTTAATGCTTTTTCCGGGGTTTTCTCTCAACCCAATACGAGCAAATGCTGGGTAACTTTCGGTGCTGGACCCCAGACTCATTTCACCGGCATTATCACCTTCATTTCATTCAGACGCTAAATAACCTAAGCTGTTGATAAAGCGTCGTAAAATAACCTACTAAAATAAAAATATTCCCAAGTTAATGAGTAAAGTTCATATTACGTTTGAGATGAAACAAAATATATAGCTACTAATTTATTATTTG
Source organism: Periplaneta americana (assembly GCF_040183065.1). Classification (NCBI taxonomy): domain Eukaryota; kingdom Metazoa; phylum Arthropoda; class Insecta; order Blattodea; family Blattidae; genus Periplaneta; species Periplaneta americana. The sequence continues at coordinate 38,051,917 of NC_091119.1, read as the reverse complement.
CATTTCATACTTCGATAGACATTTTTAGTTACCACGTATTAAATGTAATTTCTCGGTTTTATATACATTTTATAGTAATATAACCAAACATTTCATTTGCATTTACAATATTATCACGATTAAATTTGTGTCTCAGTTTGTTTTTGAAGTTAAATGTTAAACTGAGTAGGAATGAAATATATTTATACAGAAAATCATTTCAGGCTGTTTCAATCTAAACAAAGAAAAATGTGTAATTAATTAAATTTCCACTAAAATATATAATTGTTGAAAACAATCCAGTGATTTCTATGATTATTCCATTGTAGGATTAAATCATTCGAATGCATGAATGAATTGTTCAATAACATTGCAGTATGTTGATTAGTCATTCTATACGTAGGCCTATAGCCTGAGAGCAGCGCTCTTTTTTCTTATCACCATGTAGGTCAGGTGTTTAATTTAATAAAGATCAGGGTCAGATACTGGGGCTGTTAGAAGAGTCAGTACGCTACAACCACACAGAACATTCGAAGCTTATCATTCTATTTTTGCGTCATATGATTCTGAACTCGAAGCTCTTATCATTATCTTAAAATGGAACATATTCTGTTATGCGAGTACATATTTTGTGTAACTTCATACGGCTTGTTGTGGTGGTAAGCAAAATCAATGAATAATCAAGTGATATTGTGAATATTTCTATTATTTCGAATGGTTTTGATAATCAAATGAATGCATTCGATTTTTACCAATGCTGAACTACGTTGTACTGTAGCATACTGCTTCGCGTACAGTGGTTGAAGCGAGCGCTCGTTCCGACAGGGGAGCGATCCCCCGGGCGAGCTCGAGCGAGCGCAGGCCAAACCCGAGCTCGAGCGATTACACACGAAGTGCATTCGGTAAAACCGATCTCAGATATCGTTAAGCATCGCTCTCTTGCAGGTCTCTGGTTGTAACCCACTTCTGAGGTTGGGGTGCCTGGAAGGCGGAGTTACATTACCCCGATGATGTGATAGGATGATTATGATAATGTGGTGCCAGGAGAGGTCTTAAATCTAAACTTAACCTAAATTCTAGACCATGGACGAACACAGAAATAATCCCCTTTTAAGGAAAAATTCCTGTGCTCTAACCGGGAATCGAACCCGGGGCCTCATGGACTATAGCCAGAAGCTCTGACCACTACACCATGAGGCTGGTCTGAAAGATAATGTGGAGTATAACTTATTTGTTACGCAGCATTTCTCACAAATAACTTCACTGCAGGGGATGTCCAGCGAGCTTGCTGTCCATCAGACAAGGAACTAGTCTTTTCCCAGCAACATTACTGTGTCGAACAATACTCATATCCACAGTGATATTACTGTAAACATTTTTCAGTATTATTTATGATGCAAATTGAGTCTCATTTTCTGCAATTAGTAGTTTGATGATATCTTGCTGATAAGTCATTTTGTTCTGTACTGTATGCTGTCTTCTGTTGACTGGAAAAATATTGTCTGCAAGGAAATGTGTAAAAAGGTTTTAAGAATCACGCCCAAATTTTATTTCCAAAAATGAAAAATTAAAGGAGATAAAAAAAATAGCAGATATTGCTTGCTGACTGCTCCTCATGTATTACGGAGGGAATGAATATGAGAGGCAATTTAATCACCATTGGCCTGTATGAAATTAGAGGGATCAACTGTAAGGAAACTGTCATAACACTATGTTACATATCCACATACAAAACAAATTATAAAAATGCTAACTTGTTACTCGGGAAATACTAAAATGGGAGTAAACCTTTTACAGTAGAATTCCTCGTATCAGGCAACTGTAGGATAAAGCCAGTGCCAGATAATTGGAAAATACATTTATAGGTTATGTAAAGACACACTGTACTGCACAAACATTTTTTTTCCATGTTGAAATTTAGTAGTTTTCGTATAGATATTTAAAAATAAATTTTTGAAATACGTACAATGTTTATTTTTAGTACTGGATATAGTAATGTACATTAATCATTTCATAATAATACAGTAATACATAATAGCGTAATAAATACTAAAAGTTTTCGTAACCTTATGGCAATTTTAAACAACGGTCATGTGAGTCATGTGACATGAAGAGCAGTATAGCCAATGTCACAAATATGAAGACGATGAATTAACCTTGATGATTTGAGAATAAGAATATTTCACTTGCGTTCTGCAGAATCCATTGTGCAACAGCAGTGCTTAGTGGTAATAACCATGATACTATCTATCACTCAAATAAAATTTTTGCGTGTTGTAGGAACAGAGAATTTCACACTTTCCTATTTAGACTCATCCAACATCCCTTTGAAAAGGGCGAGTTCAATTGGTAAATTTAAAGATATCGTCTCTGCACATTGTTTGCAAGGTTCAAGTGATAGCTTACCGATGCTACCCGATATACTCCAGGGACATAACGAGTTTTTTTTTTGTCTATGTTTTCATGTGTGAACAATGTAAAGAGTAAACACAATATGCGGCATGTGCGTCCATGAAAACCACTCACATTTTCGTCTGACTTTTCTCTTTTGCATGAATGACTTTTTTTTTTTTTTGCCTAGCCAAAAGTGCCATTGTTACTTGGGTGCCAGGTACGACAGATTTTATTGTATCTGTATTTTTTTGACACAATCATCCAATCTTCTTCTAGGAGAAATCTCTTTATAAGAGAATCATAAAAATTAATTTGGCTTTGAGGTTCATTCAATAGAACCCTTACAGTTGACAATAGTGGAATTTGGGAGAGCTTTTTTTCCACTGAGTGTTCTGAAACTTCCTTTTATGCATTTTAAGCAGGAAAACGTGCATTCTACTGTGGAGGTGCTCACTGAAATTCTATGTATGAGGCAAAAACAGTGGGCCTACATAATGCTGTGATCACATACAAAATAAGGATGGTTGTAACCATACAAAGATTTATTTTACAGTGATTGCAAATAGTAAAGCAAAACAAATGATCGAAAATTTTTACAAAAGATGTAACCATTCTACTTAAGGTACAGTAATACGAAAGACAGATCCAGCCAAGTGTGTAAAGTTACATATACTCATGACGTGAGAGAAATTTAATTGGAATATGAAATTTTTTCCTTCTTTGAATGACTATAAAGACTGATGATTCGTAAGTTTCCTTGTCTGGTTGATCAGGTGCATGACAAGATGCTTGAGATTATGCGAAGTTTAGTTATCTGTGAGAAATGCATTGGTACATGATTAGAATTTCAACGATAATCTAATTTAATGGTATTAAATACTGATAAGACTCTTAGCAGAAACAGTAATCTAAGATCTTTAATGTAACGTGTATTTTAGGAAGCACGTCCTAGTCCAGAACGTCTTGATGCCCAAATCAGACATCTTGTACACAGCAAGGACACAGCCATACAGACAATACTGGAGCAGATTAAGACATTGTTGGAGCAGAGCAAGGCTGTGGTGGATGGTCTTAGAGAAAACAAGTTGGTTTTGGAAGAAATGAAGGTATGTAGATTATAAGAGTAGGAGAAGAAATTGGACGGAGTTACGCAATAAGAGACCAAGCGCCAAAATCCTGTTTCGAGATATTGGCCATTGAAATAAATGTTTTTTTTTATATATAAAACATTTTATGCAAGAAGTATTATAACATTCATACTATTACAAAAATAGCACAAATAATACCAAAAGAGGTTAACTGATTTTTAATAAGAGACCAGCAGTTGAATTAATATTTCAAAGCAAAATAAATAAATAAATTTTATGCAATAAACGAATTTTTGCTTATAAATAGCAGCGGACTGCATCCGTGGTCTGTTGGTCAGCATGCTGGCTTCCAGATCAGGAGGTCCCGAGTTCGATTCCCGGGCTCAGCTCTCGGTGAATTTTTCTTGAAGAGGAATTCCCTGGGTGTCTAGAGTCAGAAAATTTGTATGGATGTGAGTGTGCCGGGTTAATATGAATTAACCAATCATCACAAATATAAAAATGCATCAGGACTATCGCTGGGCAGTAACCTGAACACATGTTTCAGCGTCACATTGTTGACAAGTAACTCCACCTGTTAGCACAACCATAAAGCATCTACTAGATGCTATAGAGTTACCAACACTGGAAAAAAAAAATAATAAATAGCATGCAAAATTTAGATATCGCATTCTTGATTTTTTCCGAGTTAAATTAGCCTGCCATGAACAGATTTGTGCAAATATCTCTCTCTCTCTTTTTTTTTTTTTCCAAATTGTCTGTTGGTATATTATTGTGTAACTCCCTGCAATTGTGGTAGATATATTAAAATCTATAGTTAATATATGCATTTCTTTTTGGTTTTGATATTTTAATTGATAATTTACAATACACGTTATAACATTTTAAAATTAAGCCAGCATGGTGGTCTAGTGACTAGAGCACTGAACTTAAATTCCTGTGGACCTGGGTTCGATCCCCGCTGTACCTTTAATTTATAACTTGTCTTGGGCAAGTTTGTGGTCCAGATAACACAAGGGTTTTCTCTGGGAGCTTCGGTTCCCCTGTGGTACCCCCAACAAATTTCATCTCTCATCTTCTTGCAGGTGTAGCGTATACCACCCTCCTATTGCTAAATTAAGTTAAGTCAGTATTATTTATAGAAAATATAAATGGTGATGTGAGATATTTTAAGGTGCATCTATACTGTTCAATTTTTCATGCATGTACACATGCAGTCTGGGGAAAATATTGAAAGGATCAAGTTTAAAACACACATTCAATTAAGATGATGCAGATTTCGTGTGTACATGGTGTGCTGTGTTGAATGTCATCTTCACATACACACATATATTAATAAATATTAAATATCCGTTCAATACTTAGCCCTACTTGATTCTCATAATTTGTGGAACTTAACATTTTGATACAGATGACATAAGTTCTGTATGTAAAATTATGACTTGCATGTTTCTTTTTCTTAACTTTTTCGTTTTTTTACTATTTCAGAATCAAATTCAGGAACTCAGGAAGGATACAATGAAATTGAGACGAGGTCAGACAGGTCTTGGGCAGACCAATATGAATGCTGCAGATTTGTCACAGGTGAGTGTGAACTCTTTGGGTAGGATGTAAGTACCAATAGTTCTGAAAATATTGCCCTAGTGAGTCCAGGGGCGGATGCAAGGGGGGGGGATTAAGGGGATATATCCCCTCCCGAAATTTTGAGAAAAAATACGAAACAAGAAACAAAAATAATATTAATTTTAATTCGTGAATGCATGTAGGAATTAGAGAGTTTTCCACGTAAATTCTCTTTGCTAAAGTGTTAAATTCCAAGAACTGCAAGAAGACGAACACGGCGTTCTTACTTCAGGACAGAGAGTCATGAAGAGTATTTTAGGCCTTTAATTTTCCTTCTCTTCTTAGACTATTTCATTAGTCAGCTCAAGGACAGGTTTTTAAATCATAAGGGAATCCTAAAGTCCATACAAACTTTTCTGCCTAAAAACATAGTGCGAGCATCAGATGAAGATTTAGAAACTGCTGTTCAGGCAGTAGTAAATCAGTGGCCCAATGATGTTGATGCATCACCAGAGTCTTTCTTCAATGAATTGAAGATGTGGAGAAGAAATTTCCTTGATCAGAAAAATCTTCACCCAATACCTACTGACTTTATATCATCTTTGAACAGGTGCAATGAAATTATTTTTCCCTGCACTTGCAAGGCGCTGAAACTTTTCTGCACGTTGCCTGTAACTACAGCAACACCAGAACGGTCGTTCTCAATATTGCGGTATTTGAAGACTGCCTTGAGGAGCACGATGGGAGCAGACATATTAAATGGACTGGCCTTGACGTATATACATAAAAAGGTAGACGTAAAAGCGCATGAAGTACTGGATGAAATGTCTAAGAAGCCTCGTTGCCTTCTTCTGTAAATGTCATTGTCATTGTTTTTGTATTGCAGTCATTGTAAATGTTAAAATAAAAAAATTATGGTTTATTTAACAACGCTCGCAATGCCGAGATTATATCAGCGTCGCCAGTGTGCCGGAATTTTTTCCTTCAGGACTTCTTTTACATGCCAGTAAATCGACTGATATGAGGCCTGTCGCATTTAAACACACTTAAATGCCATCGAACTGTGCTGGGATAGAACCCGCAACTTCGAGCACAGAAGGCTATACCGACTACGCTACTCAGGCCAACTTGTAAATGTTTGTGACTCAGAAACAAATTGTGAGTATATAAACTTATTTCTCATTACTCCATTTTTACTATCTCCTCAAATCCTTCCCCGAAAAAATATCCTGCGTCCGCCCCTGCTAGTGACCTAATTTTAAATCAGAAAAATTCGCCGCAAGTCTATATTCTTGACTTAAGCATCTTTCATGCTATCAAGTTATCAGTCAATGTCTAAAAACAAATCTTCTAAATTAATAATTTCAATGGAAAAATTGTTCCGCGACCGGGTATCGATTCCAGAACCTTTGGCTGAATGCACCAGTGCTCTTACCAACTGAGCTACCCAGGAAGTTCACCCGACACCATCTCAATTTTTCCCTTTATGTCCACATAACTCGAGTGGGCTGACAAGTTGCCTGAAACCCACATTGAGTGCACACAAATTCTGTGTGACTTGAAATTGTGGCTTTCTGTTAACGTACTTATAGTAACATATTATATTATGCAAGTCTAGCTTTGAGGTAAAGCTCCCTGTGAAGCAGACTTGAATAATTTCCAAGGGAAAAATTGTTCTGAGGTCAGGTATCGATTCAATTCTCCATTCTCCTGTAACTTCACACTCTTAGCCCCAAATATTTTCCTAAGCAGCTAATTTTCTAACACCCTTAGCCGCTATTGCTCTCTCAAAGTGAGAGTCAAAGTTTCAGAACCATACAGCACAACTGGTAATATAACTGTTTTATATTTTTTAACTTTCAGGTTTTTTGACAGCATACTGGATGACAAAAGCTTCTCAACCAAATAATAACAAGCATTTCTCATATTTATTCTGCATTTAATTTTCTCATGAGTATCATTTATATTTTTGTTACTGTTGCCCCAAGATATTTGAACTTCTCCACCTTTTCAAAGGATAACAAGAATTTATCTACCACAGAAATTTACTGTAATTACCGAAGTAGTTTATTACCAACTCTTAAGTTGAAATGAATCTACAGACATTTGCTACTAATCATACTTAGAAGCAATGAATAAAATTGGGGAGGGTATGGTTTCTTGGATGTGAGAAATTAAATAATTTCCAGAAGAAAATGACTGTTAGGTGAAGGTAGCAGGTTGCACTGTACTTCAAGGGTGGCTTTTGTGTTTGTTTTTCTTACTGTAAGCAAATGAGCAACATTTCAATTAATTTCATGTTAGGTAATATGATTGTCTGTTCATGAATCCTTCATTTCAGGTTTGTGATCCTGAAGAAGATTTATATGTATTTGACGATGAGGACTACACAGAGGACGTGAACTTAGCTGCAGCTCAGCTGGGACAGTACCAGCCCTTCCCTCCATACCCTCCAAATTACACTAATTACCGTGGCATGTCTGGGATCTTGGGCACGCCGTCAGGACACTATCCTGCTCCACACAGTGGCACCCAGACGCCTCTTCTACCTCCCCAACCTCCTCCAGCAATAGGTGGCTTCTTCGGTCGAGTTGATCCGACAGCAGCAAGTCTTATATATCCTCCTACACTCGGCTACTATGCTGGACAAGGGTCACTGCCATTTTCTGAAGGTCAGCAGCTTCCAAATTTTGGAACTGCTGGTCCAGGAATTCCTACACAGGTAACTGTCATCCTTATGGTCAAAAAATCAGGGGGAAATTTTTGTGGAATTAAAAATATTTAAATGCATCATTTATACAGACTATACTGAAAATTAAATAAAATACGGGATATTACAAAGAAAAAAAAAGTAATTGAACTGAACATTATAATATGTGTGTGTATCTTATGTTTATATCAATGTGCTACCAAGGATGACCAGACAAAGCTTCTGGTTTTACTCTTGTTACCTTTCAGTTACTTTTTTGCAACACTTCGTATTTAGTGGTAGTCCCTTTAGCTTTCAGAATTGTTGCAACCTGTGAAGGCCTATTGCATTCCATTATTCACAGCTTCACTAGATTTTTGTAAATGGCATTTCTTCAGTGAAATTAACACATATTATTGGATTACTATGGATAATTATTTGAATTCCTGGAACGTCAAGAATTCATACTCTTTCATATCTTAATATCCAGTGTCGATGGCAGCTGGAAATATGGTCATCTGGTATACTGAGGATCATGTAAGAGTAATTCCTAAAAGACTAACTTGGCCGTCTCTTCAGTGTTGCCAACTAATACTAGATATCACCAAAAGAGGATAAAATCACAATGCCATGTACTATAATAATAATAATAATAATAATAATGTATTAATAATGATGTCTTGCTTATTTACCACATCTCATCTTTAATGTTGGGGAGGTGCTTCCTAAAAGGTTCTGTAATTTGTGAAAGAGTATATTTTTCTTCTGAACCGCTCTCATATTATGTTAGTAGTTAGAAGATTAGTGTATGATCTAATATTAAAATGTATTTTGTCTGACATCATGAAATTCGTTGCTTTGATTAAACAGTTTATGAACCATGAGACCTAACCTAAAAATGTATTTTGTTTGATCACGTGAAATGATTAGTATGAATTCCGAAAACGAATGCCACTTTGAAATGTCTGCTTTAGAATATTTACTCCATTATTGTAATAAAAGTCCAAACACTCAAGAAATTAATTAAAATGTGAAATGGTATTTCTATCGATTACCCAAGGGCATGTATCACACGAAATATGTTATATTTATTTACACTTAGCCTACCTGATTCTAATCTTGAAATTGTAACCACAACACAAAGCAACACATACAGTAACTATTATGTATTAATATTAATACCATTACTGATATTAATTAATTATTAGTTTGTTAAAATTTCACTAGCTTCGAGTAATGAACTCAGAAATGTAGAACAATTTGAATTTTCAGAATTTAATCTACTGACAACTTGTGTCACTGCTGCCAACATAACAGTTATAAAATCACTACCAGTTGTGTTTCTTAGTACTGAAATTCGAAACGAAGTTGGCAAAAGAAAATTCAATCTTCAAACAATAAAATCACCATAATCCACTAGCTTATGTAGTAATAGGGGAAAAATGGTTAGGTTTCACCCTTAGGGTATTAAGTAAGCTGACCCGGACTATAACGTTTCCATCGAGAGAGAGAGAGAGAGAGAGAGAGAGGTGGAGAGAGCAAGGCACTGTATAGAAGCTGCGCTCATTCGAGCCCAGATGCTTCCCTTTGTAGGCAACAATGAAACACTTCACTGTTGCCCACCTTCTTACTAATTAAAAAAAGATTGGGAGGCAGTTGTTTTGTGTCATGTTGTTTCCATACTTTATACTAACAATTAAATTAGATTAAATGTACCTTTACTCGTCGTCGATGTTGCTATCTCCCACATGAATCACAAATCTCTCCAGAGTATTGTCTGTGTCGTGATGTATGTACTTGTTCTCAATGTTGACTGTATCTTGGAAGCATGATGACCAACGCTGATTGTTACAGCAACAACGCTTATTCTGTTTGCAAGACAGTGTCTTTGACATTGACATTGTCATCGGCTCTTTATGCCTTAGAGCCTTCTGCTTTCTTTGATAGTGTCTGGGCTCGAATGAGCGTCGCTTCTATACAACATTGGCACTTTGTATTTCATGCACACACACAATACAAATAATGTAGGAAAGAACTGAAATTCTCAAAAGACAATAGTGACCTTAGTTGTTGATTACTGTAAGCATGATACCAAACAAACCCTGTTTTCTTCACTAACAATTCGTTGCACAGTTCGCAAACCCACACCACATGCTTCTGCAGTCGTTTCTTCCATGTTGGCAACATTGCAGCCAGCATTCTGCTTGTCAACGTTTTTAAAATAATTATACACTTTAAACACTATTTCCCATGCCTGTCTGTGCAGTACTCGTCTTTTTACAGTCTCCTTCCATTTGTTTATCTTACAGTATGTGTTAGTGTTACTTATTCAATGTATTGAAACACTCACATATGAACAAACGAACTCAGAAAGCACTTGTTACAGACTGATTCTAATTGGTTCTACTGTACAAGCTTGTGACATCACATGCTAGAAATGCTATGCGCGTATAGTAGATGACCGCTTTCCCTTCTGCCGTCAACTGTAGTAGTATAGTATTACTTTCTCATGTCATTTCTTCATTCGGTATTCAGGATATGAGGAGTCATCTGACATAATATCTCATTCCATTTTATTTGATGTCATTTTCAACACTTCACAAGCAGTCATATGTCTCTAGTATAAATGATTTCTGTGTTTTGGGCATAGTTTCAGTGAGATCTCCAAGTTTTTATTAATAAGCCTAGTTGCTGTTTTAATTCTATACTCAGTCTGTTGTAACCTTGCACTTGATTATCACCATTAAATCGAGAAAAATTCGTTCCGGCACCGGGAATCGAACCCGGGACCTCTCTGCTCTGCGTGCTGAGGGCTCTTTCCAACTGAGCTATGCCGGGACACGATCCACGGCGCCAGAACAAATTTTTCTCGATTTAATAGTGATAATACACATTGACTACTTCATAGTAGTCGTGTTAATATTCATAGAGGATGGCGAGACCTCATATAATGAATGTGTAGTATTAAATGTTTACAGTTATCACAAACTGTTGTTGAATATGGCCATAAAGTCATTTAAATATGCGCTCCTGCATATTGACTTACATTGGTTTAAATGCAGGTAGTAGGCCGTAAAACAGTACTATGAGAGGAGTTCGACTGGCACCGTGGATCATGTCCCGGCATAGCTCAGTTGGAAAGAGCCCTCAGCGCACAGAGCTGAGAGGTCCCAGGTTCGATTCCCAGTGCCGGAACGAATTTTTCCCGATTTAATGGTGATAATACACATTGACTACTTCATAGTAGTCGTGTTAATATTCAATGAGGATGGCGAGACCTCATATAATGAATATGTCTAGCACTTGATAGTTATTTGGGTTGGCAACCCTTACTGTCCGTCCAAATGGTTATGTCGCAGTATTGTCGAAACAGGGGAAATCATGTAATAGCTATTTACTTAACAGACTCCTTTTCTTTAAATTATTTTAGACAGTTTTATAATATTTCGTAGACTTCCAATTCCGTACAGTAAATATTTGTAGGAAAGAGCCTAACAGCCCAGCCACTAGCCTTTACAGAGGGCTAGCAAAAACAGATGAGGAAATCGAGATGTGACATAACCACTCAGATGGACAGTATGAAAAAGTTGAAGAATGCTGTATGGTCATAGTCTAGTACATACAGTCATGAAGCTCAATGCGTAGGACAGTCGAACTTTAGTTGCTAGCCATTAGGATCGCTACTATCGCCTCATCATAGACAATGCGAAATAGTACCGGCACAGTCTATTGTTCCTAGTACTCTCAGTTGCTAACTGCTTGGAGTGCTGTATCGCGAGAAATGCAAAAAATCACTTCAAGCTTCGTGACTGTATGAAATTAGACTGGTACGGTAGCCTTCTGAACCAATCAGAATGTAGCATTTTCGATCAGGTGCTGTCCTGCTGCTATGCAGTGTGCTGTTGCGTTGTCGGTTTGCTGCATGCTGTGTTTCATGGAGTTACTACCACATGCGCAATTAATTTGTATGTTAGTGTTATGAAGATATAAATAATTTATAGTGCTGTTGTGTGTCTCAAAGAGAAACGTTCAGAAAATGATAACTCTCATAGTAAGAATTCATTGCATAAATAGCTGATCAGGCCATTTGAATTAATGGAGCAGAACTGCAGTCTCTATGATAAGCTAAGTCGGCTGTTATATAGTAATCACTAGGGCTCTGATTTTTATGTTCTAAAATTCTGAAAAATATTTATTTTTTTATCTGCTAGAAATAGGGAAAATATGTGACAAAAAAGGAAAAATATTTAATTATGTTTCCATTATTTTATGTAAATATAAACAATATGCAGTACTCACCAGTATCAATTATGCTATATCGCCAACTGCTTAAGAATTACAGTACACAATGAGATTCATCCTCAAGTTGTCCATCACAAATGACTGACGATTATCGCGGAACACTGCCTTGTACTGGGGAAAAAGAGCACTCTGGCCATTGAGAAACAACATGCACTCCCTAGAGACGTTTATGATTAGAAACGAAAACAGAGGCAGCTGATGTTTATGAAATTACAATTGCCTCCTTAATCAGTGTTATGATAACTTACAAGGCACTCCTAAATGACACATCAGTGTTTATGTGTGTTACAGTAGGCTACAATTCTTTTAGTGATGACAGCTCTTATCGCTTGTGGTGAGAGAGCAGACTGCTGTTCCACAGCTCCACCACAGTATAAGAAGAATCAGTAGGGACAACTCTTGTTGGCGCCTTTGATGTTGTTGGTACTAAATTCAAGCTCAGTAAGGTCTAGTTCTCAATGAATCCAACTATGTTGCTAGTATCAAACCACTATCAAAATATTAGTAAAATATTTATTTATTTTATTGGTCAGTAATACGAATAATCTTGTATGTATATTATCTATCATTAATATTATGTTGCTAGGAAGTCAAAATACTTATATCCATTGTTGACGTTCATGTTCGCACTTCACCGCAACGGACGCCATGATGTATTATGTTGTACTTGAATCAATTTTACCAACATAAGCCTCAAACAGTGACTTGAACGTTAGCGTCAATTAGTGAAAATTTTCATGATGATTGCATACGGAAGTAATTATTGTTATGGTTATATTGCCATTCCTTTGCCTCATGTCTTTAAAATTGTTAAAAGATGAGTAATGAATGTTTTCAGTTAATATTAAATTATGCCAGGCCTATCGTAGATGGAGATCCATCTGGTGGAGGTTCCAGATAATACACCCGGTTTCGTGACATGCTCAATCAGAATTTGTTCCCATGAAATGGCTTAGGCGTCTTTACTGTATGTTCTCTATACTGTGGCTCCACAGATAAACAATTCCGAGAAACAGTTGTCAGCTGACAAATCTAAGCAACTGCACTGAACATTTGGGTGATGGTTAATCCGAAATGGGGATTTTGTCGAAAATTATTTCATGAAAATATAATTTTTATGTGAATGTTTGAAAATGTGTATTTACATAAAGAAAATCCAAAATATATGTTTTTTTTTTTTATGAAATAAAATTTAAAATATATGCTCAGGTGACCTTGCCCGAAACTTAAAATACAATTACAAATTTATATTACAGTGCAGATAAAATATTTATTTACCTAAGAATCCTAGCTATAGCGATCGCTGTGCCAATGTCTCATCTCTTGCTGCCAGTATTACACAAAGCTGTCAAGTGTAAGGTTACAACAAATACCTTACTATAATAATACGGGACAGCTGTATACTAGCAGCATTGACGTGGGTGCGAAATATAGCAGACCTGATATCTAGCGGAACGGTGTGTAATTAAGTCCACAAATACAATATTAACGTAGCGGGAATCGGACTGTTGTTTAAAACGTAAGGTACTAATGTGGAATAATATATGAGACACTTAGTTGAATAGTATTTAATGTAACATTATTATTTTGTATCAAAGCTGAATATTATGAGAAATATTGCATACTTCGCATTACTTTCCGTAATTAATTGTTACATATTTTATCTTTGCTTTAGTGAGACAAAATCAATTCTGACATTAAGAATGAATTTACAATGACGCTTTGTATATCCATTGCTGACAGCTGCAAAGATAAATTGATAGTAATCTGATGCTTGTAATAATTAGTAAAGGCATGTGGACAACAATAAAACTTAATTTGATAAAACCTTAAAATTTCCAATACATTTTAACTTCTATTCATTTATTAGACCTAAATAAAAAAAAATAGCTAATTTTTATTGTTCTATCAACACAGAGACAAAGGCATTAGGCCTACTAAAGAATGTTGTTGACTCACGTTTTATGATCCCTCGGAAATCGAAAATACAATTTGGAGCAATTTGTAATGCTGTAATTGTAGCAATTATAAACAGCACATAATAGACACCCTGACATTTTAACACAGCACTAATTAATAAAACTATTTACTAGCCCAGCAACAATCCACATTATAGTAGATTACAGTTTGCTTCGCGGGTTTCAGCACATCCTGCTGCCTAGGTAGCAGCATCTGTGCTGTTTGGACACAGAACTGCTAGCTGTCCGGTGTTATTATAGTAAGGTATTTGGTTTCAACAGTCTGGGTATAGGAATTTCAGACAATGCAATTATATATAATATATAATCACGGTCTTACTAATAAAAACTCTATATACAGACATTTAACTGTCTTATACTTATACAATGAGTAGCTCATTTATACGTCGTGTGTAAATTTCTTACTAATAATCACTACATACGTCGTGTATAACAGTACAACTGTTACACAGCTACGTCATAGTTTCGTCATTACTTCGTTATGAAAGATAATAGAATATCTGAGGTTCTCTATTGCATCCAGTAGAGCACTCTAGTGTGGCGTGTTAAGTATCGATAGTACAACTGGCTCTAATCGATTACCACACTATATTTTGGTCAAAGAGTACAAGCTACAGTAATATTATTCTAATTATTCTGTGCTCTTTGGTTTGTTCTTCTTTGGTTACTAGGCAACCATCGTCATAAAATGACAGTCGATACGAACAGCTGTTAGAGGGGCGGCCATTTTTTCTCTATATACAACGCTTAAACAAGGGGTTTCGTGTATATAACTACTGCAAAGCAATTCCCATTGTATAGTTACAGGCTGTTTATAAGTCCATCGCTTCTGCATGGTTTATTAGTAAAGTTTTCTGTCTCAACTCTGCATAAGTCTAGTATAAAAACTATACACGGTTTATTAGTAAGACTGTCAAAAGCCGAATACAGTGGTTAGGTAGTGCAGATGATAAGGATAGTTATTTTTTATTTGTTGTGGGTGGCAATGTCCAGTTTATTTTCATGAATATTTTGTATTGATATAATAATCTGTACATTTATTAAAATAATTATTTCATTGAAACTTCTTAAAATTACTGTTTTTCATTAAAACTTCACTGATAAGTTGTTCTTCCTTTTCGATTTATTTGAAGGCTGCTACTGCATCCATTTTCTCCCGACTTGGCGTATCAGCTGATTCTCCTGGCAGTTTACACGACCCGAAAGTGGTAGCATCCACTCTAACAGTACAACCACAGCAGCAGCCTCCACCACCAGTACAACCAGTCCAGCATCAGCAGCAACCAGTTGGACCTGTGAATGTAGTTATTACTTCATCTGATACATTGCCGACCTCTGCTCCTGCAAATCAGCCAACATTGAGTGTTACCATTCCACCGCAGCACAGATTAGGTACTCCGCTAGTTGCACAGCCCCCTGCAAGCCACCTTGGTCTACACAGTACAGCATCGGCTTTCACCTCTACCACAGTAAGTCAAGTTCACTGATAATTTAATTCCTAATTCTGTATCCCGGAGGTAAAGGGCACTATGGCACAAATATTGAATTTTAGAGGAGAGCTAAATGAAAGAGCTGCAGTAAAATGCCAGTATAACAAACTCGAGGGGTACTGTAATTATTTTCGTTATAGTGAAATTTCGTTAAACCGAAAACTAATAAAATTTGCCTACAAATTGTGTCTCATATTATGGAATAACCAGTACTGTACCTGGGTTAGGTTATACTGTATATCCATATGATATTGCAACTTCAATAAGAATAGGTACCATAAGCCTAATGATAATTATGCATATTGGAACAGAATAATAATTCTTGCATATTTTATAATATTTTTCATTCATCCAAAAATTTGGGTTCTGAATCGATCGAAATATTATGCTTTGAGACTAATACATTAATAGTTTTACTTACCCTATGTAGTAAAGAATAAACCACTTATACACAGCACTGTCCACTTCTTCATTGGCAGCACTTCTTATCTTCTTTCTTTGAGGTCCAGTGGCATCAGATTCAATACATTTAAAAGTTTATTTTGCATTTTAATATAAACAAATCATATTAATTAATTGATTACATAAATTTTCTGTATATAGAATCAAAGTATAATGAAATACAATATGATGTATTGATATAAATTGATTAATTAAAGAAAGAAAATTTCATCTAAATAAGAGGACTCAGGGAAGGATGCAAGAATACTTGTTGCATTACCGTGCTGAATGGCGATACCAATATGCTGACGTAGATATTGACTGCTTGGAGGATGCCCGGAAAGCTGCACTAAACTTCTGCCTATGGTGGAGATAAGAGCTTTGGCTTCACTACACCATGATCCAAATGTTTCAACCGCAAAAGGGATAAAAATATAATTATCTGTTTATGATGTTTACTGACAGCGGCACTTTTTGCTGCAGATCCTGGTGTCTTAGAGGTTGAAGGCAGATGAGAAGGGGCCAGTGTATCCACATATGTGGAATCCAAAATTAAGGATTTGCCTACACGCCACGGGACTAGAGTCAGACCATCGTGTCTTTTGCCGTCTGAACGGCTGATCCTGGAAGGTTCTAAGATGGATGGATGTTAATGCTCTTCTAATGATATCATTAAGCGATTAATGACGAGAGAGACTCCCCTTGCTCATGACACGACTGAAGGCATGGTGGTCCTAAGAATCAACAATATTGCCACAGATACATTTATGAATGTGACAGATTTTGCAACTGAGGCATAAAGCCACGGAAACTTTAAAGGATCTGGGATCCATAAGAGTACCTATCTTAGGGGAAGGAATTGCAAGAAGCCAAGATCCTGAAACATTTTGTTGGAGAGCCAAAAAACGAGCACGATCTGTATCTGAAGAAAAAGATGATTGAAGGGACTCCTTAACCAAGAGAGAGATTAGTATTTCATCCCAATGCTTTTGAACTGCTGGAAAAGATGGAGAATCAGAGTTATTGGAAATCTCACCCCATCGAACTAAAGCCTCCTGCACAAAAGGGATCAGAACCGAATCACTGTCTTTGAGAAATGTTGAAAGTGTCAATGCACTTATGCCATATTTTCTTGTGACTTCACTTTTCTTCTCTCCTCTGTCTACTACTTAAATGATTTTTCTGCTATTGCTGCTGCTGCTGTTGCTGCCGCCTCTAAATAATTTAAATATATACAAGTTTATATTCTGAACTTGGTTATATGCCATTGAGACTTTTTTTATAATAGTGCAGTGATGCAGTGATAAACCTTTCATTTTCAGGTTTACAGTTCCACCACCACCACTACGACGACATCTTCAGTTCCACATGCATTCCAGATATCTATGCCACCACAGGCACAGCTTCCTCATGCTTCACTTCTCGAAAAGGGTGCTGCTTCTCTAAGTCCAGTTCTTCCAATATCTACTGGGATGTTGCTCTCGTCTGTTCCATCACCTGTTTATTCAGCATTAGAAAAAAGTCCTGCTGCCAAGGAGAGTATTGCAGGTAAGACATACTTTTTACAAACTTTTAATTCGGTATATAACATTTTTTTTTTTCTTTTTTGCAATGGCAGGTACTTGACTCTCTGTCATTCACATAACCATCCAACCTTCTATCATTCATTCAAGCATTTCCTTCTTGGAGTGATGTGACGAAACTGTATGTTTTATTGCCACTGTAGCATTGCCTTCTTTTCTTTGTCCTTAATTTTGCAGATGATTGATATTAAAGCAACTATTCATATTGTTCACTTTAATCCATTCACAGACATGTCACACAGCTCCTCTCCCCCCGCCCTCCCACCATTGACTTATAAATGCAACTGTGTTCTATTATTTGATTGAAAATTGCTGCGAATTACGAAATAACTGAGAGATATGTGGTATTAAAAAAATACTACCATTCATTCCTTGGTGTAGTGTAATCTCCATGATTTGGGCTGAATTTCCTTCTTTCCATGACTTCTGTAAGATTAATACTGTATGCATTTTGGTTTAGTATCTGGTCCCGGTGGAGATACACGCAGGGTGTCTACAGGGTCTGCAGCTGGAGCAGAAGAGGAGGGAGAGGAAGGTGAAGAAGGAGATCATGATCCTTGTCCAGACTACCAGCCGGTAATTCCATTGCCAGCAGAAGTGGAATTAACAACTGGAGAAGAAGAAGAAACTGCACTGTTTGAGAGCAGGTCGAAACTCTACAGGTAGGCACATAGTGTTTACAAGGTATGACGTAATCATGCGCAAAATAGATTTAATCTGAGAATCAGTAAAACCGTTGACATTGTAGTATTAATGTGGGCTGTAAAGTATATAACAATCTTTCATAGGCAGTTTTATGTAGATGACATGTTTTAAGCATTAGTTCAGTGAATTTCTCAAATGCCAGATCATGACATTGGAATGCATGTCCTCACTTGAAGCATTACTCAGAGCAAATACAAGAGAGCATAAGAAGTGGTAATGCTGTGTCTTGAAGAGCAGATATTGATGTAATGTGAAGTTACTATAAATTCTATGTACACAGGCAAATCTTGCAGTTTTAAAAAAAGTTTGTAATAGTGCGCTGTGATGACAAGAACTGAACTAATTAGTTTCCTGTCTTAATTTGTTAAAATTTGACGTGAAAAGTCACTAAATCCCACTTGTAGTTTGATAGATTATGTTTTAATGAAGAATACAATCAAATGACTTGGGTATAGCCGAATGACAAATACTCCAAGTATGTTTTTGTTTTACTTGGTTATTTAATGACACTATCAACTACGAGATTATTTAGCATCAGTGAAATTGGTGATAGTAAGATGGTATTTGGTGAGATGAGACCGAGGATTTGGCGTTGATTACATGACAGTTGCCTTACTGTTGGGGAAAATCTCTGATCAGGCCAAGCGGGAATTGAACCCATACCCAAGCATAACTCCAGATCGGCAGGCAAGCGCCTCAGCCAACTGAGCTATGATGGTGGCCTCCAAGCATGTTAATCATGTTGTGCATGCCAGCAATTTCAGAATATAAATATTTCTTAACAAATAAATACTTACGCACATTTCTTCATACTTTTGAGAGAGGGTACTGAAATTAAATTGTTGTAGCTACATTATACCTTTGTTATAGTATACAGTGAAACCTCTCCTTACGGACACCTCCAAGGTACAGACACTCCTCATTTATGGATAGATTTTTATGTCCCAACTGAAATAATATAGAAATAATGATAAATTTAACTCTCGTTTGCGGACACTCTCAGACACGGACACGGACAGCTGTTTCACAGTCCTAAAGCTTGCTTTACCTCCTGATTGCAGACAGAACTTGGATTGCAAGACCTAATGTGTTACAAAAATGGAAAATTTAGTCATGAGAACTGTACAGAAATTCCTTAACATGAAAGAAGACAATAAGGGTCTCGTCTACCACTAGCCCAGCTGGCTACCCCTTGTTAGCTGGAAGCGGGTGGATAAACAAAGTCATAAAATTTAACCTGTCTGATGGGTCCAAGGTTTCCGAAATCGTGAAATTGTATTCGACACATGTTAGGGTTAGTAGGATTATGCTCTTCACTTCAATCAGTTGTTCTGGTTCGAGAGACATGGCACCTGAACATAAAGGTTAAATTGAAAACTGTAAATAACAGTGCTGCATAACTGTAGACCTAGAATAAAATTGCATGGCACAGTACTGTATTTTCCTTTTTCGGTCCTATTTACTGTAGTTCAAAGTTGCAAAGAATTTACTGTAGTACAGTAGACTGTATTTAGAATTAAACTACAGTAATACATTTAATTTAAAGCATGAAGGGATACATAATACATACTATAAATTTACTGTTAGATTGTGAGCCTCCCTCCCAATAAAGGACACCTCCCAGATGCGGACAGATTGTTACGTCCCTTCGATGTCTGTAGATGAGAGGTTTCACTGTATATTGGAAGTTTGTTCTCTTCTGCCTTATACTGCTCTCTCTCTCTCTCTCTCATACTTTCTCCTCTGTCCTTTTTCTAAGCTTCAAACCTAACCACAAAAATGGAGTGACAAATAGAAATGCAAAATTGCAACTGAACTGCACTATGCGTAGGGTTACCATGAGAAGAAATTCTATAGGAGGACATGGAAACTAAAATAAGAGGACATTGCTGAAAAAAGGAATTGAACAAAATTAAGTAAAGATAAAAACAATGGCTCACCTTAGTTCGTTTTCTCACTAGTTGCTGGATCAGTATTACATCTGTACCCTACTTATCGGTGGAGCCCACTATGTGCATAAGAGCCTGAAGAGACAAACTTCTATCTTGTAACAAATAACTATGGAACTGTTCACAGGACATATCATTGAAATTATATTTCACTATGATGATACCTCTGGCTGTCTTTGTTAGCAAGCTATTTCGTTCTTTTGTCCATTGAGCAGATATTAGGGAAAACTCTCTCTCAGCACTTCCATTATGACTTGAGATAAATAAATAGAATTGACATATTATTAAGAGTTCTGAGAAAGTTTCAGTGCTCGCAGAACTATTGGAATTGAAGAATTTGCACCATTGTTTATCTAAACTTAAAATCTTTGTCCAAATTAACTTGATTGGGATATCTTCGTACATTGCAGAATCAATTTGATAAAATAGCTTAGAATCATGAATAGTGACGTTTTTAAGAGTATAAGAATTCAATGCATGTCAATAGGTCATCATATTTTGTTTTTTTTTTTATGTGCTCCAGCTTCAACCATTGAAAGCAGTTAAATTCTTTCATAGGTTTTCACCATTTGTTTAGATATTCTATGCATAATATCGCACATTATTTAATATTTATATTAATTCTAGTTGAAATGCGAAATTCCGGACATTTCAAATTTTTTAAAAATGCTTGCCGGACAGGATAAAATGATTAAAAAAGAGGACATGTCCCGCTTTTGCCGGACAGATGATAACCCTATGTGAAAGTTGTGCCTTGTTTGTGAATAGACTCGCAAGTTTGTTACAACACTTGATCAGCTTCCAGATTGCACAGCATGGAAAACAGTGCACAACACTCAGTTTTTGGCTCATGTGTAATCACGATATTGGTTCCACACCTGTGGAGTAATGGTTAGTGCATCTGGCTGTGAAACCAGGTGGCCTGGGTTCGAATCCTGGTCGGTGCGAGTTAGCTGGTTGAGGTTTTTTCCGGGGTTTTTCCTCAATCCAATATGAGCAAATGCTGGGTAACTTTCAGTGCTGGACTCCCAGACTCATTTCACCGGCATAATTACTTTAATTTCATTCGGATCCTAAATAACCTGAGATGTTGATAAAAGGTCGTAGAATAACCCAATAAAAAAACACTATATTACATACATTTTGAAGCTGCAGGAGAAATACTGTTGATCATAGCTTAAAAAACATGAATATTTTGTAGTGCAATTACTAATAAGCTTTAAGAAGTGCTGTTTTGTAATATGTAAGGGAAATGTGGAGGAATGAAGACATTACCTTGTATCATAACAGGTTCTTACCATTAGAATAACATATTATGTTCTGCTATTATATTGTTGTTTTGTTCTAGGTATGTGGAGAAAGAATGGAAAGAACGTGGCATTGGTATTATAAAACTATTACACAATCAGAAAACTGGAAAAGTGCGTGTTTTAATGCGCCGTGAACAAGTGCTCAAGATATGTGCAAATCACAACCTTAGACCCGACATGGAACTAACCCAGATGAACGACCGTGCTTGGATGTGGGTTGCTCATGACTTTGCTGACGAAGAAGTTCGCCTTGAGAAACTTTGTGTGAGGTTCAAGACAGCAGATGAAGCTGCCAATTTTAAAGATGCTTTTGATAAGGCCAAAACAATCGCTGCAGCTGCTGAACCTTCTCCAATAAAGGGATCTGCACCTACTCCACTTGTCTGTACAACCCCTGTCATGCAACAGCCTTCGAAGATAATAACTAAAGTTGTTCCCCCGGTTACATCCTCGACTTCTGCTCAGGCATCTTCAAACAAGATCACTGTAGGTGGATTTACGTTTGCTTCACCTCCAACTTTCAAAACCGACACAAAATCTACAACAGCACAGTTGTCATCCAAAGATACAACTATGGACAAAGACAAAGTTGGTGTTGAGGCAGCTAAAACAAGTCCTTTTGCTGGTTTCAGCTTCACAAGTCCGCCAAAACCATCGACAGCAGATTCTACAGCAGCCACAGGCAGTGTAAGCACAGAGCCTGCACCATTACGTAGACCTCGCACCACTTTGCCAAAAGCTGCAGTCAGTTCCCCATCTCCTGTGGTATCAAGTACTGCTCAGACTACATCACAGTGTAGTGTTGCAGCACCTCAGATGGTGGAAACAAAAGCAGCAGACTCATCTGGCACAAAGCTGATGTTTGACTCATCTCAGCCTAACCTAACATTCTCTGCTCTAGCATCGGCTACTAAAGCAACTGGTTTCAAAAAAGACGAGAATTTTAAGGGATGGGAAGGAGCAGGACAATCTTTATTTTCAGGAACTCCCAAGAATAAGAGCTTTACTGCTGATGCTGATGCAAATGAAAATGAGAGCACTGCTGAAGAATTTGTGCCAACTGCGGAATTCAAGCCAGTGATACCATTGCCAGAACTTGTGGATGTGAAGACAGGAGAAGAAGGAGAAAATGTGTTGTTTGAAGAGAGAGCGAAATTACTTCGTTTTGATAGTGAAGGAAAACAGTGGAAAGAGCGAGGCATTGGAAAGTTGAAGGTCATGCAGGATCCTAGCAGTGGAAAAGTCCGGTTACTCATGCGTCGTGAACAGGTGCTGAAAGTGTGTTGCAATCATTTTGTCACCGCAGATATGAAGTTCAGTGCTCTTTCTACATCAGATCGAGCTTGGACTTGGTATGCCCAGGACTACTCTGAAGAAGAGATGAAAGCAGAGCTGCTGGCAGTTAAATTCAAGACAGTCGAACAGGCTCTTGCTTTTAAGAAAGTTCTAGATGATGTTCAAACAAGAATGACTGAGAAAAAGAAAGAAACTGTCCCAGCTGTGGAGAAAGTAAAATCTCCTCAAGCTGATGTTTGGAAATGCAAGGAGTGTATTTTCCCAAATGCTGCTGATGCAAACCATTGTCTCTCTTGCAAGAAGTCAAGGCCTCGTCAATTGAAAGAGAGCACTATTTTCATGTCACGTGGGAGTGATCAACAACCAAAGCTTATGGAAATTCCTAAGTCGAGTGATATATGGGAATGTCAAGCTTGTCGTCTCAAGAATGATGGTGATAGTGACATTTGTATTGGGTGTAAAAAACCAAATAGTTCAAAAGCTGCTAGTCGATCAAGTACATCTTCTACTAAACCTTTGTCAGAATTGTTCAAAGCTAAACCAGGCTCATGGGAATGTAAGACTTGTTGTGTTAGAAATGATGGCTCAACAGAATTATGTCTGGCATGTGAGAGTCCAAAACCAGGAAGTAATATAAGTGCAAAACCTGTGCCAACCTTCAGTTTTGGTGTTTCAAAAGGGCAGAACACACCTTTGTCAGAATTGTTTAAACCCAAAACAGGCTCCTGGGAATGCAAGGCCTGTTACACACGTAATGATGCAGATAAGATGTCTTGTGTATGTTGTAATGGTCCAAAACCAGGCCAGGAAGGCACACAGAAAGCAAAAACCGAAGATACTGCAAGCCAGCCTGCATTCAAGTTTGGAATGCCTTCATCTGGTGCAGGATTTATTATAGGATCTTCAGCTGAAAGCACCACAGGACAAAATAACTTTAAGTTTGGAATTCCAGTAACTAGCAGTACTGAACCAGTTAAATTTAACTTTGGAATACCCGTTTCAAGCACATCTACTTCTGCTGCAACCTCCACCACTGCAGCAACTACAACTGCACAGCCATTATTTGCCGCCTCAGGCACAACCACATCAAAAGGAGGATTCTCATTTGGATTCCCTAATTCTAGTACTTCATCTGCAAATGTTTTTGGAACTGACAGTACTTCAACAACAAAACCTTTTGTGTTTGAACCAAAAACTAGCTCAGGTGCTTTCTTGTTTGGAAGTTCAACAAACCCTGGAAATAATAGCAGTTCCTTAACATTCAGTTTTGGAAGTGGGACAGTGTTGGAATCCAAAAAGGAATCTACTCCTCCAAGGGATACTGCCGGTAAGTGTGCACATATGTCTAGAAACTTACATTTTGTTTGAAATTGACTCTTAATATTTTATTCTATATTGCGTTCTTTCAGATTTGTCCTGATTAAGTCTGCATACATTAAGTGAATAAATAAATTCAGCTGAAATAATTAGTATTTCCTGCTAAAATGTGTAAGGAAAACTGAGTTAAGAATACCAAAAGAACATGATGATATGAGATGATATGATCCCATAAGGCTCCATTAGTTAAGAATAAAGAAATGTAGAAAATTACAAAGTATGTCAATTATGTAAATGATTAGATGTGAAGTCTAAAACTCAATCTAGAAAGCTTAATATGAATGTGAAATGTTGGTTGGTATCTAATGTTCAGCGGTTGACTATGATTTTATTCACTCTCTTGCACTCCAAAATTTAGCAGAAATACTAGAAAATTCAGTAAAAGTTGGACAGTGAAGAAGGTGATCTTGATCCATACTTTCATTAAGATTACAGGAAGGGCATGTATTTGAAAAGTTCAGTGTTCATTCAATTTTTTCCTGGGGCTTTGCAATTCTTTGAAACTTTGTATACTTCAGTCTGTTCATTATAAGAAATAAAATCTATTGTAGGCCTATTGTTATTGGAGCATTTCATTTGGAGTGAAGAGTTTTCCTGAAACAGTATGTCTTTACTCTGTACTTACTTGTGCCATGGTCATCAACAAAATCTGTAGTCTATTTTGCTTTAGGTACTCTAATGTAATTAAAACTCCTATGAACAAGTTACAAGCATGTTCCACAGTAGTCAGTGATAGTGGTACCTCTAGCCTTTTGGACTTATTCTTCCATATGTGATGAAACATTTATATGCTGTGACTCAGTTCCCAGAACATATTGCACCACGAGAAGGTGAAGTTGGAATTTGGATAGGAGAGGTTATAAAATGCACATCATTGTCCCAACCCTAAAATGTGTATAATACACAGTAATATAATTTATTTCAGTATTTGAAAATCGTTTGGTTCTAGATTGTCATTTAATAGTAATGGTGTGAATTTATAGGTCACAAGTTCACTTTTGGGAGCCCTGGAAAATTTGAATTCAACTTCAGTGGAATTAGACCAAAGTCTCCTACAAAATCACCGAAGTCTCCTGGTGTTGGCAGCAGTACTTCTGTTGCTGCAGCAGATGAAGATGAAAGTGGAAGTGAACCTGAAGAAGATGAGGGAGAACACATTTATTTTCAGGTGAGTTCGTTTTTCATTGTTATTTCATTTCCTTCATTTCTGGCTTAGCCCTCTCTGTAACATTGCTATTACTTGTCTTGTTGCAGCCTGTAATCCCACTACCAGATAAAGTACCTCTACATACAGGAGAAGAGGAAGAAGATGTACTGTATTGTCATCGAGCCAAATTGTTCCGTTTCACCAGTGGAGAATGGAAGGAACGTGGTGTTGGTGATATTAAGGTTCTCAAACACAGGAATACACACAAAGTTAGGTGAGTTTTTATATCTGTATCTGCTGATACTATAGCATTGCTTAAACAAGGTGTGCCACTTTTCCTTTACCCCCTCTTTTTTTTTTTTTAATTAATTTCTGTTTTGTTTCATTCATATCATTTGAGTTGAACATGTCAGACTGACAGCAGTGAATAACATTTGAATTGCTTTCATAAAGTATAAATTATTCAGTCTAATTGAAATATGTAGCAGCTATCGTTATGAAACTGCCAACATTAGGTTTTGACCCATTACATTCTGTATCATCCATTATTAAGAAACTGATGTAGTCTAAGGACAACAAGCGAAACTTGCTTAGAAATGGCTTTTATAGAACCTGGAGGTTCATTGTCGCCCTCACATAACCCTGCCATCGGTCCCTATCCTGAGCAAGATTAATCCAGTCTCTACTGTCATATCCCATCTTCCCCAAATCCATTTTAATTTTTTTCCTCCCACCTACTGTATAAGTTGGCCTGCCCAAGTGAAAAGTGGGAAGATTGGAGAATGCTAGGTTTGCAGTGAAAACTATGTATGGGCTATTCCATATGAAATCAATCAGTAAAAAACCTCGCATTTTTTTAATACTCTAATTTTTCCCGTATTTATACAAGGTGTTGAGGACAGTGCATTTTCAAAAATGTACTATCGATAGTCAAACGGTTTTCGTATTATTGAGCGACAAATTTAGCGTATTTTATAAAACAAGCCTCTTTCAGCGCTCAGAACTCTGGAACCATTTACTGCAGAACATTGAACAGGAGCTCATTTTGAAGCTGATATTTGGTAGGTTATGTTAAGAACTAATCTTATTTTTATTGTATACAGAGAGACAGATAATCTGATTTTACTTACTTTTAGGCTTTTTGCCAATTTGTAAAAATGTAAAAAATATTGAGAAAAAACCTTGCATTATTTAGAGGGATCCGGCATTGTTTGCTTAGTGCCTCGGCAACAAGTTTTGAGGGTATTAAATAAATTATTTTCACACGCCTATACTTGAACGGTGCAGTACCGCACGCACTGGCCGAGAGCTGAAGATAAGCGAGTGTTGGGCGTCATTTTAATCCTGTGTTTATGAAAACTTGTGATGAAGCTAGCCCAGCTATCTGCTACTAGACGAAACATCACGTGTTTGTCTCCTGGCCTTGCTTGTCTCGGCTAGCTCCCGCCTCACAGTCAGCTGGTTACTTCATGCGCGTACTATTTATTTTTCTTTATTTGATATTTTCAATACTTTATCAACAGTGCACCAGTAAGAAATGTGTGTTTATTTGTACTTTTAATGCGGAATCTAACCATATAGGCTATTTTAAAAATATTTTTTTTTGTGGTCAAAGGCATCTTAATGAAGAAAAATCTAAATTTCTCCATTTCCATAAGAAGTAAGAAAAACTGTTTACATGTCAATATAAACTTTAATTTCTCAGCATCAAAATAAACCATGATTTTGATCATTGGGTGAAAGGGTTTCGGAGCCACAACAGTTTAAAGTTGCTAATTTTATGAAAATGCGATAAATTTAAATATTTTTAATTTAAACACTATGAAGTTCTGATGCCTCAAACTTTGTACAAAGCATTGTATCACAGTTGTCAACGGACAGGAAAAGTTTCATTGTATTTAAAAATTGCAAGGTCAATTCTCTCTATATTTCGGTCGATTTGAGATGGAATAGCCTGTATGCAAAAAAAAGTTTTTGCTGTGTATATTATAAATTTTTCTGTATTTTTGTTTTATAAGATAACTCATATGCAGGATCAGATTTTTTTGGTGAAAATTTTTTAGAATTTTCGTGAAAAATGAATTAAATATAGTACTTATCATTAAAAATGTGACTAATTTCGTTATTTTTTTTTTTCACCGTGTAATATCATACACAATCTTAATTACCAATAATCTTTACACACAACACTATATTTGTAACATTCATGGCAAAATAAAGCTGTTGATAATAATAATAATAATAATAATAATAATAATAATAATAATAATAATAATAATAATGTGTATTACTCATTGCACAAATGATTGCCGATTTCCAGAAAGGCTTTGTCGCTTTGTCGCTTTGTCTTGCGATACGATCCATCTCCTACGCAATGTTTATGCTTTAGTTTGCCTATTGGCCGCCAGCAATCTTGCATGTAATGAGTAGGCTAATACCCTTTGTATATCAGTTCTATTGTTAACTCAGTTCTATGGAAAAATCCAGTCACCAATGGCCATGAAAGAGAATAATAGAATTCACAAATAATTTGTCTTCCTTTTCTTTTGCAGCTGACTTCTTCAAAACTAATATATTGTATTTATTTGAAGTAATTTTAAAAAAATTCCCTTTTTTCGTTTTTATCGCAGAAATGAAGATTTTTCGCATGAACAGCCAATTTTCGTCGACAAATTTAATGTCTTAAATGAGGCACATTTATGATAAAACCTGCATATACTTCTTGGTTTATCAGTTATTCACATTTTTTTTTTTTTTTGCTTATAAAAAAAAAGAAAAACCTGCCCTGCTGATTTGAAATAAGAATGTTTCGACCCAGCACTAGTGACATGTTGGGATTCCTATTCACAATAATACACATTTTACAGCAGAAATCCAGGCATTAATGCAAGTTTGTGGTTGGACAGTGCTTAGAGGCATGTCAAGGTAAAGCTGCTTCCCATATTTAAAAAACTGTATAGTTTGTATTGCTGCAATGGGATATTCTCTTCCTGTCAGGCTACTAATGAGGCGGGATCAGGTACTGAAGCTATGTTTGAATCATTTCCTGAGACCTGAAATAAACTTCTTGGAAAAAGATGAGAAGACATGGCTGTGGAGTGCACCAGATTACTCTGAAGGTCAAGTTCAGGAAGAAAGATTTGCCATAAGATTCAAGAACAAGGAGGTAGCTGGAGAATTCAAACAGGCTATTGACAAAGCACAGGTAAGTGAAGTTTTGATGCATATAAAATAAGTAATTGAGTAACTAGCGGACTTACTCGTGTTACTTATGTAAGTTTGTGCGGCTTACACCTGTTTCGGTGCTTCATCATACCATCCTCAGAGCCTACTAGATCTCTGCGTCATCTCGAACTTCTCTGCCTGTTATGTGGGTGCGTTTGATTGTTGAAAGGTGTTGAAAAGTGGAGTCAAATAGTGTGTGTGTACTGTTCTTTATTTTGTGGCTGATGTTCGATATTATGTTGTTGGTGTGTGTAATGATTTCTTCAAGTTCTGTATGGTGATTGAAGCACCGAAACAGCTGTAAGCCGCACAAACTTATAATTAACACGAGTAAGTCTGCTAGTTAATCATTTATATTCAAGTGTTAAAAGTAGTGTATGCAAGATTCAAAATGGCATATAAAATGTCAGTTTTCCTCGATGTAATACTTCAACCAATGCTAATATTTTTTGGTGTGTTGAAGTCTCAGCATTACAGTTCTTGCATAAGGAAAATGCTTTTGAATAACTTAGTTGCATTGAAAGATACGGATTTATCAGATATGCTTATATTGATAGTAAATTTTGACAACTCTATTTTTTTTGTGTCACCATCCTGTTAGATATTTCCTTGATAAAAGTATGGAACTATCGAGCATCTAAAATCTCACACCATATATTAGTGCCCCACACTTGAAGATTGTTTTCTCGCACCCAGTGGGGATTTTATGCAGCCCAGTGGTGTCCATTATGGCAATTCACTACTCTCTTGTTATGAAATTTTGCTTTATCTGTTCATAAAACTTTAGATAGGAAACTGGGATCATCTATTTTAACATCATTTAATTCGAGAAAAATTCGTTCCGGCACTGGAAATCTAACCCGGGACCTCTCAGGTCTGCGCGCTGAGTGCTCTTTCCAACTGAGCTATGCCGGGACACGATCCACTGTGCCTGCCGAACTCTTCTCATTGTAATGTTTTACGGCCTTACTACCTGCACTTTAGACAATGTAAGTCATACATGCAGGAGCGCATATTTAAATGACTTTATGGCCATATTCAACCTCAGTTTGTGACCGGAACGAATTTTTCTCGAATTTTTTTTTTTTAGTAGGTTATTTTACGACGCTTTATCAACATCTCAGGTTATTTAGCGTCTGAATGAGATGAAGGTGTGATAATGCCGGTGAAATGAGTCCGGGGTCCAGCACCGAAAGTTACCCAGCATTTGCTCATATTGGGTTGAGGGAAAACCCCGGAAAAAACCTCAACCAGGTAACTTGCCCCGACCGGGAATCGAACCCGGGCCACCTGGTTTCGCAGCCAGACGCGCTGACCGTTACTCCACAGGTGTGGACTTTCTCGAATTAAATGATGATAATACACATTGGCTACTTCATAGTAGTCGTGTAAAATTAATGAGGTAGGCGAGACTTCATATATAATGAATATGTGATGTATTAACTGTTAGCAGTTTTCACAAACTGATGTTGAATATGGCCACAAAGTCATTTAAATATGCGCTCCTGCATGTATGACTTACATTGTCTAAAGTGCAGGTAGTAAGGCCATAAAACATTACAATGAGAGGAGTTCGGCCGGCACCGTGGATCGTGTCCCGGCATAGCTCAGTTGGAAAGAGCACTCAGTGCGCAGAGCTGAGAGGTCCCGGGTTCGATACCCGGTGCCGGAACGAATTTTTCTCGAATTAAATGGTGATAATACACATTGGCTACTTCAAGGTAGTCGTGTAATATTCAGTGAGGTAGGCGAGACCTCATATATAATGAATATGTGATGTATTAACTGTTAGCAGTTTTCACAAACTGATGTTGAATATGGCCATAAAGTCATTTAAATATGCGCTCCTGCATGTATGACTTACATTGTCTAAAGTGCAGTTAGTGAGGCCGTAAAACATTACAATGAGAGGAGTTCGGCCGGCACCGTGGATCGTGTCCCGGCACAGCTCAGTTGGAAAGAGCATTCAGTGCACAGAGCTGAGAGGTCCCGGGTTCGATTCCCGGTGCCGGAACGAATTTTTCTCGAATTAAATTATGATAATACACATTGGCTACTTCATAGTAGTCGTGTAATATTCAGTGGGGTAGGTGAGACCTCGTATATAATGACTATGTGATGTTTTAACCATTACTTTAAAAGCAAAATTGAAACATCTTTCATGATCTTTAGTACCCAGAACTATAGGCACTAAAAATTAATGACACAGAATGTAGTTTGCATTATGGTGTTGACTGATTTCTGACTTCCCAAATTACTTTTTGTATGTTTTCATATAATTAGACTCATCACACTGCACAACTGACAAACATTAAAGGAAAGAGAAAGGCTTTCTCAAACACAACTGTGTGTCTTCACTATCCGTCTGCACAGCACTGTACAGATGAATAGAAAAGAATAATTGGAAAATTTTGTTTCACCTTCTGTGGTGTTCAGATTGTTGAGTGTGGATAATTTTGTGTTAAGGATAAGTGGTTTTTCATGGTCATATTGTTTACAACAATCAGAATTAGAAACTAAATTCTTAAAATTTATCATAGCAGCCTTTAAGTGTATTTGGGCGCCAATGAATAACGTTGAAACTTGTTCCACACTTTCATTTAAGTATCTAGAGATTTTCAAGCTCTCTAATATTCTTAATATACAGGTTAAACAGTAGGCTAAGTAATGTTATTAATTTCACGGGATTATTCTTTGAGATATTTCAAACAGAATAATTTAGTATAAATTTGCTCGTTTTTTGCTTCCTTTTCGAGATAAAAATGGTTTTATACGAAACATTTCATAGCATGTTTTGGGAGAGCTATTGATTGAATTTCCAAAATACTCAGTCAATTTAAGAGAGAAATAAACAAGTTGCCAATAATATACGGTTTATATTTTCTTTGACTGAACTATTACTGGAAACACATACACAAATGAAATAATTTACTATTATCCAAATAGCAAAACTTTTGTTTTCTGGGTTACATAAAAATGCTGTTGGCATGGTGACCAAGTTATTGTGATTATTGCTAATGGAAGTAAAGACCATTTTGTATTTTATTAATTGCATACAATGAAATAAATCTTGAAAATATTAAAACATAGCTTCAGAAGTGAAATTTTTAATTTACCACCACTAGGTCCATTAAAATGTGATAATAGAATTGTAGAGAATTGGTAAGTAACATTGTAAAATTCCTTCGCAGAACGAAAAGTTGCATAGTTTGGGTCAAATTTCTGTACTTTTTAAAAAAAAGTTAAAATTCTTTCAACCATTTATTATCATAATACACTGCTATGAAATGAAATTATAATTTTTGTGTAATTGTTGGTTGTAGATTCTCGAAATCTCAGAGAGAAAGATGTTACATTGATTGTACAAGTTCTTCGACACAAAAATAAAAATAACGATTTTATTATTTACTCATAAAATGTGAAATGAAATTTTTGTTTTATTTAAATAATTTTTTTTTTTTTTTTTTTTCCATTTAAGGTAAATTTGTCATACATTTTTCATTTTAATGACTAAGTTAGAATACAATCCTTTTGTGCACATTAACCCAAAAATACGTTTCTGTCAGATTTGGTATAGAAATATGCATTAAAAAAATCACTTTTTTTTTTTACAAAGAATCTTTTTTGATAGTTGAATGTTGTTTTTAATTTTTGCCAGTGTATCTGAAATATCATTACCTTACTCTCCAATTAATTTGTTCTTTTGTTTTATATTTCAGACTGAAATGAGATCATCTTTCACTGATGTAACATCTTTGCAAGAGAACGTGATTTCCACCACTCCTTCAAAGGAGAAGGGAGCAGGTGACGGTAGATATCAACATAATAGCACTAATAATGCACATATTTGTAAACCTCTAGCTTGTGCTGAAACTCTTGTTCGGTGCACCTTGTCTTCCTTGTGTTCAATTAATGTTGGCCCTCAGCCCAGTAAAATTTGCTGCTTTACTAAAACAAATATGCGCTACACTAAATGCGGCTATAACAGTGATGTATGCTTATCTTTTCATTCTTCCCTGTTACGTGAACGGGTTACTAATCGTTGCATATGCATTGAGGAGAGGAAAGAAAGCTGCAGTTGCCTTGTACATAAAAGTGTGAATGTAGTTCATGTAGGTGAATTACAAAATACTACAGAAGAAAATCAAAATAATGGCTTTGATGAAAACTTGCCCAGTACTTCAGCTTCAGACTTATTCCTTAGCATAGATTTAACTCCAAGAGTTACTTATCGTGAACTGTTTCATGACATTTCTACCTCCCTGATGCAGCTGTATCCATTTTGTAATTGTTTATTGATTCATTGGTTGTCATTCGAGTTGTTGGCTGGCCCTGTATTGAGCATAACCTTCAGATACTTTTACCGTTCATATAAACTCCTAATATATGTGTCAGAATTGAGGTGTCTGTTTTTGTCTCTGTCTGATGAAAACCAGTTAAGAAATAGATTGCTTTGTGCAATTTGCTTGGCAGCACCTAAGTTGAACTGAAATAGATCAGGATAAACGAAAATGTTTGATTTGTGTCCAGTATGTTGTACATTGTGCAACTTGAAACTCCCAGTGAATAACAGCAACATGACAGTATATTCAAAGCTTTGCTGTCTGTTAACTGCTCTTCTTTATTTTTTATTTCTTCTATGTTCTTTTCCTTTTCATTGTTGTTTTTCTTCTCTTTGCCGTGTTCTTTTTATTCTCTTTGCCATATTCTTTTTATTCTTTTTCCCATGTTTTTCTTCTCTTCTGTGTTCTTTTTCTTTTTTTACTTATTCTTTTTCTTGTTAATTTCTTCTCTTTTTTTATCTCCTCCTCTCCCTTTATATCTTCTCTGTCCTTTTTTGTCTATTCTCTTTTTCACGGTTTTTTCTTCAATTTTCTGTTTTATCCTATGTTTCGGAATTTCTGTTCTCCTCACAGTCAGTGTCAGAATCCATGTTTTTTTATGTCTAGGGATGAGAATTTTATGTTATAAAAACACGCCAAATATTCATGTAAATATTCTCTTAAAATTACTCAAATATTCTCTTAAAAATAAAAAAGTGTTCTTGTAAAGATGAAATTGGTTGCTGTAATATATGCGAAATAACACTCTTACAGTATAATATATAGTACAGTATTAATTAATATTCATAATTCATTTTTCTTTAAGTTTTTTGTGTAACATTTACTTGAAATAACATATTGATACAATTATTTGCTCGCCATTTTCTTCTGAGAGAGTCCTTTAACTTGAATAATTTAAAGTCTGAGAAAGCCTTCTTCACATCACATGATGTCACTCGTCATTTTGTGAAATGAGATGTACATTCTTGCCAACCCAACTTCATCGTGCTCTCCGTGTGACACCCGTGATACCTCCTCCTTTAATCTCCTGTTTATAGAAAATACCTGGTTAAATTTAGATTGTACTGTTCTTCCTTTCCTTCCTTTTGCACCCATTATGCTTACACTTCCTCCTCCTTCTTCAGAGTTTCCAAAGCATTATGAAGTGGCAGTAATTCCTTTACTGTAAGCATAAGATCTCGTAATATGTTTGAATTTAACCTAACACTGTGTAATTTGAGAATTAATTCCGTCTTTGAAATAACCAAATAAACACCGAGCGAAAATTAGTAAATAAATCATTAATAAACACACAGATAAAATGCTTTGAAATATGCACTTTTATTCTCTAACACATAAAATATTCTTCAAATCCTGAAATTTGCATGTATATTCTCTATGAATTTTATATTCTGAAAGCATTTGTCGTCATACTTAAAATCAGCAACATATATACTCTAAAACAAAATATGGTTATACATAAAATTCTCATCCTTACTAATGACTGTGCTGTCTGGTACATCTGGACCAACATCTTTCTCAGTACTGGTACATGTATTCTAGGATTTTCACATGTGTACAGGATTGTCTCCAGTGGTTTCTTACAGGGACAAGGAGATTAGCTGTTTGTAGTGTTACCATAGGAAATTCAAAGATTTGCCTGTAATGCGTCAGACAGACTCTTCTTACATACTTCATGCAGAAACGTGAACTTCCCCCTCCTACCCTTTTCTAGGCAGTAAGAACGTGGAACTGTTTAGTAAAGCTTCGTTTCTTTCTTTCAACATCTCTTGCCATATCATGGACGTAATAAACTTTGCAAATTATATAAACTCATCTGTGATATTAAGTCGTCAATTATTGGTTAACAAATTATACAATAATATACTTACACATTGTAGATTGTGTTAATGTAATACTTTCACTGAAATATTACATTTTGAACATGACTTGTGTAGAGATGGTTTTTGGCATGCTGCATCTTATGCCCATGTGTATAGTGATGGAATGGATTTTGTTCCTATTTTGTACTACAGTATTTATAGTTGTTGTTTTAAAAAGTGAAGAACGAGATTTCTGAAATTTTTCATGAATAGTGTTAGCATTTGAAGTGAAACCATATGTAGTCACTATTGCATAATTAAAGTAAATTTAATGTGTTCACCTACGTAACTACCAGTTACCTTGTACTTATTCAATTAAATACTTTCATTGGAATATACAGGATGAATCACGAAGTTTGAAACAAAAAAAATATAAAAAATTATTGTGGTGTAGTTGTTTGCATGCTTTCGTCTGAACCCTCCAGTTTTGGATTCTAACACTGCTTAGTGTGATGGATTTTATGGACGAGAAAATTCGGAGTACAGTTTCTGGGGAAAGAAGTAAAGTTTTGGGGTTGTATGTCGCACTTTGTTAATGGCAATTAATGTTATAAGTAAAATTCTGACACTAGTCATAATATTACTTATAGCTCCAACTTTTCAGTACCAGATAACACTTCCAACTGTTTTCTGACATTGTTTCTGGTGTAAGAAAGATGAAGTTACGTTTAAAATGTGCCCGATATGTTAGCAGATGATACGAGATTCATGGTTTCACATATTATTATCAGTTAACCAGACACATATACAAAGAAATGTGTGACCAAATCAAATGTTTAATTTACTGTTTTATGAAATTACAAATTCATGATTGTAATGTAGAATGTTGAAAGATATTTTATTGAAGTTACATGACATTTTTATTAATTTTACACTAAAAAATCGCTGTTCTCTTACGTAGAACATGAAAGATGAGGGCTTTATTAATGGTATGATTGTACCTGGTGAGTTTATTTTCCCTGTGAAAAATTACATATAAAGCGGATTTGAATAAAATTTACTTCCCACATCAGTACATCTAGCCATACACATATGAATCAGGTGTCTAAATGATATGTAGTACTTTTCAAATTGCGAAATAAGTCTTACTGTATTTGGATTTGTGCTTCCCAGAAAAAGTTCTCATTGGAAATTCGTGAATCATTCTGTGTATAATGTCGTCTTCCAGTAAGAATTGCAATGACGCAATCAAATGTTGAGTCTTCATTTTGCTTGAGTTCTAAGATACAGATTTCCTCAGTCTCTCTTTTTATATAGTGAATCTGACCATCTCTTTTGTCGAGTTCTGTTTATAATTTGAAAGATCTCACTTCAGAGCTTTAAAACTGACATTCATTTCCCCATTATGATTTCTGTTGATGTTTTCATATTGGAATATTCAGAATTGTTTTTCTTTAGAAATAGAAGTAATTTTTTAACTTTCTTTCGTTTTGTGAGTTCTTTTTCTTTAGATCTTTGTTTACTTTATACTAATAAATTTTTATTGCCAAACATCCTGTGTTGTGCATGCATTTTTAACGTTTTTAAAGGGCGAGAATGATGAAAAATTGTAAGTCTATGATGCATCCCTTTTCATACAAACCCATTTTGAACTGTTACAATAAAGTCTCAAGTTTTCCATTGGTTTTAATTTGTGCACCACTTGTTATTTTCTCGTTTGTCTCCTTTTTGTATCATTAAGTAGATGTAACAAAATTTTTGAGTTACGTAAATAACAATATACCACACGCAGTGCTTTTTTTTTTTTTTTTTCTGGAGAAAAAGGTGGTGGGGTGGAACGCTGTGTCAAATTTATCGTAGTGGGCAGAGAGATGATTACTGCTCAGTGCACCGGGAATTCAAGTTCTAAACAGAGTTCATAAAAAATAATGTTAGAACATAATTAATCCTTATTTATTTTCACATCTTAATGCGCCTTTCAGAAGAAATATAAATTTAATCCATGTAAGTATAAACTGACTCCATTTGGATTAAGAAAATAATGAATTTGGTTTGTAAGAAAGGTATTTACTGACCTACATCTGGTCCCCAAAGTATTAGAAGAATTTCCACGGCATAGCCATTTCTTCAGTATTTTCTCCTTTCCTGTTATGATCTTTCCTTGTAACATCTGTTGCAGCATGACGGTCTTTTGCAACTAAAATTTAACATACTTCTCAGGGGTGAAATTGATTAAAGGAGTTCCATGAATTCTAATGAGACCCAGATTTCTCATGGTGTTAATTAGCAGGAATGATCTCAGTGGAGTGAAGTTGAGTTGGGAGAGTCCTTACAACATATTGGCAGCATGAAATTGAACATTTCTCGGTTCTGTGATGAAAAATACAACAAAAACAAGGTGCTGGAATTATTCTGCCAGAAAAAAAAAGCACTGTGTGTACGTATATATATATACAGGATGACTAAAAAATCACGCGACATAGACAAACTGCTATTAGTGCAGATAGCGAAAAATGGAAAGACGAGAAAGTTGTTCGAAATAGGTAGTTTTCAATCTAATATGCTTGAATTTTCAACATAGAATACACTGTTGAGGCTGTACATTAGTATGACACACATGTCAGTCCCAATGCTGCCATATTAGTGGCTTTTCAGCTAGTTCTACCAGATTTTAGATACGTATTATTTAACGGAGAAGAATAGTTGATATGCAGAGTTTAGCTGTTATTTAACTTCTCACAGTGAAGCATTTCTTTGTATTGATAGCATAAGAATGCAGGGGAATTTCATTCTTGCCTGGAGGTTTTCCCTGAACTTGTATTGGCTACACTGCTAATCATCATCATTTCGTAATTTACCCAATACACTACGTATTTAAAATCCGGTAAAACTAGTGGAAAATCCACTAAATTTCGCAACATTTGGATTGGAGGGTGTGTTGTACTATAGTTCCGTCACTCTTATTTCCGGCAGCCAATCACGTTGCAGGTCGGCTACATTTAAACATGTGCATCTTGTCATTCGCTATTGATGATGTAATGAATTTCCTGTGGCTCGATAAATACTTAATATAATCGCCTGACATTTTGGCTCTTACGTTGGCGTTCGCAGAAATCACACGAGGACGTTATTTGCCGCTCAATTATTTGCTCAATTACAGTGCGTTTGATTTATTATCATAGGAGCTACGACATGATAATGTTTAACAGTGAAGCAAATAGATTCCTCATCTGGTAGCTCGGGAACGAAAGAACAAAAATGGCGAACGATACTACCTACCTAGACTTTATAAAGCCTTCACTTACTAAGACGTAAGCAAAGAGGAGGAATCACGCCGGAAATAACAGCAACACGACTATAGTGTACAGCCTCAACAGTGTATTCTATGTTGAAAATTCGAGCACATTAGA
Source organism: Periplaneta americana (assembly GCF_040183065.1). Lineage (NCBI taxonomy): Eukaryota > Metazoa > Arthropoda > Insecta > Blattodea > Blattidae > Periplaneta > Periplaneta americana. The sequence goes on along the minus strand of NC_091119.1, from coordinate 38,013,845 downwards.
TTGAAAACTGCCTATTTCCAACAACTTTCCTCTCTTTTCATTTTTCGCTATTTGCACTAATAACGGAGTTTGTCTATGTCGCAGGACTTTTGAATCACCCTGTATATATATATTTTATAATGTTGATTGAAATTTCAAATAAGTGGGAAAGAAATTGCGAATCTATTTATCATGTAAAATGGTACAGAATTGAATAATATGTTTTTTTTAATACATAAATGTTTTCTTTTATTTATCGGTTTTTGATAAATAAACTTAATTTAACTATCAACTAAAAAAAATCACTGATGCATTTTGATATATTAATGAAAGGATGTTATTTCACCATACTCGCTCGTTGACTGATGCCTGGTCCTTGAAGACTACAGTAGTCCCTTGTAGCTCCATCCTTTTCCTTCATTATATTACATAATTATATTGAAATAAGAGCTTTTCTCATTGTTTTTATTCAGTGAACATATGAATGAAATAAAATTAATAGCATGCAAATGTTTTGTCAGGTACTCGTACCTTGTGTATGATAAGCTGTGAGGTTACATAATTTAAAGTATTTTCCCAAATGCAATAGCTTGGTTTTAAATGATTTGAATATGAAATTATATTTTTACTTTTACGAATTCAGATACAAAAGTGTGAGAAAGACAATTTTATTGTTGCATTCACTTAGAAGAACCTAGATTTATATGTACATTTTAATCAATACAGATTAAAGCCTACATTCAGTATTTAATATTATTTTATTTTTCTTGATGTTTTTAATTTTGCTAATCTTTATGGCTGCTAAATTTTCTTTATTTTGAGTGCAGTGTCAAAGTTCAGGAATCTCAAGATACAGTAAAATATTAGTCATGGGACTTTACAGAGTTGCCACATTTTCCCCTTTGGGAATGATACAAAATCTTGCTGATTTTGATTTCCAGTTCAGTGTGTAATTTGAAATAAAATAATCCACTTTATTTCATTAATATGCAAAATTATCTCTTCACAAAAAATTATATAAATAAGTAATTAATTACATAGAAGCATTTTGTCAGAATTCAACTGTTGAGATTTTCCGTGATAGAGCAAAATCCTTCTTTCACATTCTTCTTATGGGACTGGAAAAAATCGTGTAAATCAAGGAGATGATGAACCTTCTAAATTGTGGAAACCAATGTTAATAAACAGTATTGTGCGTGTAAGATGTTCGAATATTCCAGTAGCCTTGAATTCAGAATACATCAAATATCTGTGCAAGTTCACTTCTCTTTGGTATATTTCAGAGTACACTGCATTATACAGCATACGACCATGTGCAAGGTTAAATAAATACTGGGAAATACATGTTTCACTTCGAAAAGCTTACAGTACTGGTAACTTCCAAGAACATACAAGTATCTTGTTTTCAGTGAGTAATACAACAAAACTTCTTTTTAACGAATCTTTGGGAGACTAATTATTTATTTTTTTACATTAGAACTACGTCTTTGTATTCAGCACAGTATCTCACCAACTGCTCGGTAGTAATGTCCAAAAAAAAAAAAAAATTGTTATACTAGAATTGCTTGTAATTTTTTAACAAATAAACACAGCAAAACGAAATGCATACAACCATGTAGACAAAGGAGTCCTGCAACCATAAACATCATAATAGGACCCTCAAGGCCAGCAAGATGGAGTAAAAGATGTGTCGAAAATGCTGCCCAAAAAGTGTTACATTAGAATCGTTTATAACTTTTAAACAAATGAACATAGTGAAATGAGAAGTATGCCACCATGTAGACTTAAGAAATCGTGTAACCATGAACGTTCACACACAAGGCCATTAAGATAGGTGGGGTAAAACTTGCTTAGAAAACTGTATTCTACATCTACATCCAAAACTGATTTTGAGACACTAGTTAATATTACTGGTCTGAAGATTGGTAAAGAAGTCATTAGTTACAAAAAACTATTATGGTGAAGGGAGATTGGTAGTTACTTTGTGATTTGTAGCATCAAGTGACTCTTACACAGTTTGATGTATTTGTTTAAAATATCCGAACAAAGCATCACCATCAATATACTGAAAGTCCCCCTTGTACTGAGAAAGATTTTATTTTCGTTTCTACTGCCACTGCCTAAATACTCAGTTGAGATATATTTTTTTATATGGATTGCTTTTCATCATTACGTTTTGTAATACTTTTGCAATTGTTTCACAAATACTCGTCTGTTTCGTATAATTCTGTTAACTTGACAATTTCAACTCAGGACCACTCCATTCCTGTTCTTCAAATCCATGCCAATAGTTTAAATTCAATCTATAGCCTCATCGCTTCTAGCCCTTGTCAGAAAATATATTTGTGGAGCTATTGAGCATAAAGTTCGTGTTGATGTGAATGCACCTTTGAATTTCAGACATCCCAAGTTATTGTAAACTTGATTTGTAACAGATATTATTATTTAGGTGAATTTTTTAGGTTTTGTATAGTTAGTCTTCATTCTTGTCCCTTTGTACAATTCGAAATTCACTGAACTAACAGAATGCAACATATCAATAGCAATTATTTTATTATTATTCAATTGTCGTGATTGAGAAGAGGCCAGTATTCAAACATGAAAGTTCTGGCAATTTAGAATAGTTCATTACCAGTTTGAAGGAAATCAAATCATTTTATAAAGATTTGGTTTGAAAGAATTAAATTCTTTGGCTTATCATATTAAAATGAAGAAAAATAAACTTGTTAATTACTTCTTTTCATTAGAAGAAAAAAGTGTAAGTGAAGAGGTTAGAAAAGTGTTGATGTTTGCCTACAGGCTCTGGTGACGCCATTTCACCAGCCATGAAGAACTTCTCTTTCACACTGCCTTCAAGCAGTCCTGCCCCCTTGCAGCCTCAGGGCGCATCCAGTCCTGTATTTTCCTTATCACAGTTTGGAACCCCATCACCAGGTGGGAGTTTTATTAAACTTAGCTTCATAATTCTAATCATTTTTGGTGGTCTGATGGTTACTATGATTTTCATTATATTCAGGATTCACAGGTTCACTCCCAGTTGAGAGTGATCTGTTTCCAAGAGCAGTAAAAATGTAACATAATACTTTCAGATCCCTTCCATTAAATGGTAAGATTCCATACCAGATATACTGGTGTGCACACATGAAAATTAAATTTACTGGTCATTATTCTTGTATATCAGTCTGTCATTCAGGCTAATAAATTTTGACCACGATATGAGAAATTTTTTTTTATATATACTCCCAAACTAAGTTTGGAGAAGTTTTATTTGATAACATCTGGAGTTTCAGAGCCACTCAATCACCACTTCAGAAGAGAAGCCTCAGAAATTGAAGTGAAAAAGATTATTATAAGAGAATTAATAATCTATGCGCAGCTTCTTTTGGCACATGTGAGAAACCAGTCTCTGAAAGAGAGTGCTCCAGACAAAATTTACCTATTATTTCTCTTGTTATCCACTTCAGAATTCAGATCTGCTAGTAATCATCGTCCTCTGTCATCCTTTTAAGATAATAGCTTCTATCTGACTGGTGATTTATATAATAAATTGAATATTTGGCACTGCCAGACCAGCAGAATGTGGAAAGGTCTTACTGACCGTATTGGTAGACATTGAAAACTTATCAACCACCAGTTCTACCATACAAAAGAAGACTAAAAATAAATTACACCATTGGAGTTGCCTGTTTCACCTTTTAAGATAAATTCTTCGGTGAAAAGAGCAACAAGATATTGATGGCTAAGATGTTTCTGCTTTGCATGATCTTCTACTCAAAGACAAAATTTTAGTTAACTGTCCATTTTTGTGAACAGAATAATAATAATGTACAGCTGTCGAAAGAAAAAGTGGTCACACTATAGACACTAAGTTCCCTTCGGGTATCTCCACTACAATTCGGAGACAGGCGATGTTACATGTTGTTGGACCACGATGCTTGCTATATACAGGTATAATTAAAGTATTCTACGTGTTATACTTGTAGCGTAATGGTAGCGTTCCGGGCTGGTATTTGTGAGGTTGTGTGTTCGAACACAACCTTTTTTGTTTTTTAAGATAGAAAATATAATTGTTTTCGTCTCTTTCATGATTATTTTAATAGGCCTAATTAACATCAGGTTCATGAATGGATTATGCCTTGACTTTATCATTATTTATTATGACATTATTGCTGAAAATGGAAAGAAAGAAAGAAAAATTGTTTACTCAATAAAAATATCTTTCGTGGCATGAACAAAACAAGCATACTGGCATCTGCCTTAGAAAATTCATACAATTAAAAGTTAAAACCAAACCAAAAGCCACAATTCAATATTTAGTCCATCTTCCTCCACTCTTGATCACATTTTGCAGTCGAGTGAACATGTCCTGGACAAGTTTCCACAAATCATCAGAGTCTTGAAGGGGGGTTGGGCCAATTTTTCCGCATATTATTAGGCTTCTTTACTTGTGCCTTCATGGCTTAGTTGGAAGAACGTCTGAATTCAGATGTCAACATCTCGGTTTCAAATGCTCGTCGTTCCTTTTCATTTTATTGTGTTACAGGATAGTATAATGTAATAATGTAAGAAGAAAAAACTAACACTAGTATAATGCAACTATTTTTCGAAATCTAACATTTAATTTATATTATTTATATTGCTAAAGAACAATAACAGAATATAAATGGTAACTTGAATATTATTTATTTCACAAAAGAACGATAACAGAATATGAATAACTTGAATATTATTTATATTGCTAAATAACGATAATAGAATATAAATGATAACTTGAATATTATTTATAACACTAAAGGATGATAACAGAATATAAATGGTAACTTGAATATTATTTATGTCGCTAAAGAATGATAGCAGAATACATGGTAACTTGAATATTATTTATAACACTAAAGAACTATAACAAAATGTAAATGATAACTTGAATATTATTTATATCTCTAAAGAATGATAGCAGAATATAAATGATAACTTGAGTATTATTTATATCACTAAAGAATGGTAACAAAATAAAATAACTTGAACAAGGCTCGAACTGACAACCTTTGAATCATTAAGCGAGCACTCTACCACTATTCTACAAGACATAAATATCGAATAACTCCATAGTTCCGAAACTGCTTCTACAAACGTGAGCATCGTCGTGATTCAGAGTGGACTTAGAAAATATTTGCTGTTTACGAGTGTGGCCACTTTTCTTTTGACAGCTCTACTTACACTAAATAATAATGTGGTTAAACTAAATGACCATTTTTGCAGAGGCGTATACTGGTTAAAGGGTTTGGGCTACCGCTGACCCTATTATTACACAAAATATATCTAACAATTACTTTAATTTTAATTACTATGGTAAAACTAATAATACAAAATTATTACATTATGTTATATTATAAACTTTTTCTTTTGTAATTTCCTTGGGCTACCACCGGTAGCCCGCAAAATACGCCCCTGCATTTTTGTAGATATGAGGTATCACTTCTTAGCAATTGATATGTGCTTCCTTATTGATGTTATGTATGGGATATGAGACAAGTGAAAATCTGTGAAATTTGCGACACAATAAATCAGATTCAATTCCAGCATTATGTATTGTTTTATTCGCGAAATCTTAACAATAATGTTTTTAAGTAATATTTTCATAGTTTGTTTACTTTGTGGCACATTTCATTTTGCCATTTTATCAGCAAATAAAATATGCAACCATATATTAAAATCTGTATAGCATAGATTAAAAAAAAAAATTGAAAATTGATGCTGAAAATGTTGCATATCACTCTCATCATGTTTAATTTCTTTAATAGCTGGTTTATGAAATGTCAGGTATCTATTCGATAGCACTATTTGTTCCAAAAGAGTTTCTGAGACATCGGATAGCAGTTACCGACTATATAAAATGTTCAATATAGTGACTGAATAGCTATACCAGAGTCAGGAAATCTTGATGTTACACAAGTTGATGATGTCCAAGAGAAAGCAGCAGTGCTGATACTCAGGCAGTTCGCACCAGTTGTTAAATTTCACGTTGGTAGTTGTAGTTTCACTATTCATATTTACCGTCAGGTCTATTTAATTTATAGTAATGTAATGTTATAATAAACATACTTATTTACCAGAAACAAAACTTCCTTCCAATAGCTTTTTATTCACTCTATTCTTAATACTCATGAGGAAACCAGCTGTTGATGTTTTTGAATATCACCACTGCAAAGCAGCTTGGGGAACTATAATTAATACATACTTTTGTCAAGGAGTAAAATCATATTTTTCATATTTATGTTGGACTGTGACAATAATTATGCAAGGTTAAGTATAATTTCGGTAACATTGAAGAATAATGTCGGAAAACAATATATTCTTTCATGATACTGTAAGAGAGTATCTTAAAATAAGCTAAGTTTCACCTTTAGATATACAGAAAAATCAGTATTTACCCGAACACTCTGTCGAAGTGTTGTACATTTTTAAGATTTTAAATTCTGAATCATATTCTCAACATCAAAATAGTGTAAGAAGCTAAGTAAGTGGCTGTAACCTTGAGCAGTTTCGTAGCCTATTTGATAATGTGCTTGACACGTAAGTGAGAGGTTATTGGATAGAGTATGTGCTGTTCCTATTTATTTTCTTCTAGTTCTTTTTTCACGGTATCATTGTATTCTTTTATAGTTCATATATTTTTGTCAGTTCTCTTTGTTTCTATATTTACTTATTATTATCAAACATGATATTCTGTAAGTACAGTAGTGGCAAAAAAAAAACTGAACCAATCATTGTAGCTGATTTCAGAGCCTTGTTCACAGTGACAGCACGATAGACTGATAATTAAGACTCTTATAGTTCAAATCCTGCCTGGGAAGGAAACTTTTTTTTTTTTCTTCCTTATTCAAATTTATTCCCAATACTTTTCCATTGCAGCGATATTTTACTACTTAATTAACTTATTATTCCCAGAACATGAATATGACCAGCTTATTTTCTAATGGCTTTCGAAATGGGCTATGTCAGCAGTCGAAACTACAACAATTTCAATAGATTACTCGCTATCTTGTTAATGCAGGCATGGCATGCGCAGTGGCTCATTTTGGGGACTTTGATTATTCCGTTGGTCTGGTTTTTTTTGCCACTACTGTACATACAAACTTAAGCTTCATGAATAGGCGACAACCTTCTCCTAATAAGAATTCTTGAATTATAAGAACAGAAGAGTGCAAATTGTTCAAAATATATTTCCACAACTAAATTCTTTTAAAAAAATCGTAAAATTTCTCCCATAAATTTATGGAACAGATAGTTATGAAATAGATATCTCGAGTTTTATGTAACCTGGCCTAAGTCAGAATTATGAAACTTGCATATAAAATAATTTTAAAATAGCATCACCAAATTGATAACATCAAAATCTTGCAATTTTAAAACAAATTCTTCTTAAAAATAACCGCTTTCACTGAATTCTAGATATAAGATAGTATAACTAACATAATACACGTACTTCAGTGTTTACGTGATTAGAGTGAGAAGCATGAGCTTGAAATATGAAGTTATTTAACTCTATTACAGAGTGAACATGATTTTGCTGTTGGCATGTGCAGTAATACAGTTGACTCTGTGCACACTAGTAAACAAAGAACATTTGTTGTTCTATGGGTGTCTGCTTGATAAAAAAATCATGAAGTGGTATAGCAAGATTTGTTAGTGCTGTACTATCATCAGTGTAGCTTGAATTTGTCTCCAGTGTCTATTATAGTGATTGTCATACTATACTTCTGTGTTCTGGGTGATGGAATAATTCATATGCCATGCATTACTTTCTCATTTATAGTTCTTCTAATGAAAGTTGGGGACCCTTCCTGTCTGTTACAAAGATAATTACTGTAATATGATGAATATTTAGTAATATGTTTGTAACATTACCTTTTTATAGTATGATAATTACACACTTTATTGCTATAATCATATGGAAATTAAGTGCCAGTCGAATATTATCAAGAATAGGGATTTCGAATTGGTTCTTACATATGCAGTCTGCTGAAGCGATCATTGGAAAGTCATGTGTCACGTCGTGTGGCATTTTGCCGTGAAATATTGAGTGAAAGTGAAGAGTACTATCAAGAATCCTGCCAACTTCGAAGTTAGTGCTGAAATTCACAAGTAGTCAAAAATAAAAAAATTTGGTCTGTTAACTTCTAATGCTATCTTCTTGCACAATAACACATGATTTCATACCACACATCACTCGTGAACTGCTTCAGCATTTGAATTTAGACTTGTTCATCTACTACCATTAACTAGTCTGGAGTCGGACAGAGGTGGTGGAGTCCAGGGCTGCCGAGAAGGGGGGGGGGGACAAAGGGGGCGAGTGCATATGGGCCTGTGAGCAAATAGGGGCCCGTCAGATTAAGTGAGTCTGTTTACTTTTTATTAGCATGAATATAATTATTCGTAGATACATACGGGTACTATAAAATTTTGTAAGAATATTTGTTACAATAAATTTGACATATTAACTCAACAATAGTAGAACTAATACAAATTACCACTTCATATATAAATATTTGACTTTTATATAATAGAATATTTTCATTAGCTCTTGCTTTTTAGACTGTGACATGCCTCCTTCATTCCACTGTAGAATTCTTAAAGTATTGGAATTGGTATGGTGAGATTTGCCTAAAGATGTCCCCACCCGGAGATCCGATTGGGGGACAGTTTTAACTCCGGAATGTTTATCTTTAGGACTCATACTCATGTATGTTGTGGCTTTCATGTAACTGTTTTCTTAACGGGCACCAGTTTTTACAATGTGGCAGTTACATCACCCGACATAAACCCCCATTATGCAAGGGGGACCGCACCCGTCGTTGGTCAACGAGTCCTTCGGACCTAGCCGGGAGGACTAAATAGACGTAATTTAGATCCACCGACCTTTCCCTCATGTGCTGCTGAGGGACGCTGTTGTGCTGTGATAGGCCAGCACATATGTAAATGGCATTTCCTCCATTTTAGATGAAACGGCTATACCGCTGTGACTCGGTCCCCAGATCCTCATCTGTTGAAAGCAGGGTGTACCACGGGCAGGTTGAGGTTGGCATTTGGGTAGGAGAGGCTATAGGAGGCGCATCACTACGACTGCTAATGGCTTCATTGCCAGATGCAAGGCACTAGACAACAACAACAACAACATATAATAGAATATCGGTTTCCCGTATTAACATTCACCGACACGATAATTGAGGGCCCGACATTTGCCTGAACTATGTTCCCGTCACTTATACTGAACACGTTCAATTATTTATTGGCTTGTCCTTTTTAACTACCAAACCCCAGCTGGCCCACCACAATATGCTAGTGGACTCTCTCAAACCGAAGTTGCAGGATACATTTCTTTTTCAGTACATTGTATGTTTCGTATCGAAACTTTCGTCTTTTCATTGTCGTTTGTCTAGTAAATTCTGTTCATTAGTGTTACTGGTTATAGTTTAACTGCACAATGGACAAGTACAGGCATAAGTCAGGAGCTGAGAAGCACAAGGAGAGACAGAAAAAACTGGAAGATATTAATATGGGTGCTAGACTGCGTGAAAAATATTATGAAGATATTAATAAAGAGATCAGTGATGAGCCGAAATATTTAAAATCAATTCATGCCTCTAATTTAGGGCCAGTCCCACTGAAACCTATGAATCTCCTAAATAGTCTGAGGGAATTAAAACTAGACAGTTTATTTCCAACTATTTGCATAGCCATTAGAATATTCTATACAATTTCTGTGACAGTTGCTGATGCTGAAAGATCCTTCAGCGAAATGAAGGAAATCAAAAATGTATTCAGATAAACAATGTGTGAAGGATGACTGAGTAACCTAGGCTCCTTATGGGTAGTCTGGAGAGCGATCTTGCTAGATCTTTAAATTTTGATGACATAATTGATGATTTTGCATCAATGAAGTCAAGGAGAGTTGTTTGTTGATGTTGGACTGCAAGTTAGAAAATACAGGTGTTTAAGAATAATGTTTTATGAATATAATATACCTATTGTGCTAATGTGAAGTTTTGCTAAAAGTTTTCAACGTAATAAAAGTGTATATTTTTAAGTTCGTATCTGTGTATGGGGTTATCTCATTTATTTTTCAAATAATTATTATGGTTAGAATAACTGGTAACTTGTAATTGTTACTTTTTTCAACTGCGGTCCGAGTACAGTATTGCATAGGAGCTCATAAATTCTATCGGCAGCCCTGGTGGAGTCAGACACTATGCATAAATTGTGAAAAGATTATTTTACGTCATAACAATTGTTTTTAGCAATTATAATAAAAAAATCATTAAATAGTACAAGTATTATATGATTTACCAACAATTGAATTTTTAAACGATTCCTCTTGGAATTGATAGAAAATGTTCAAAAATATAGTAAACAAGTTTTGGAAGGAAAATGTTTGTCTTATTTTTGTCAAAAAAAATCTCCCATAATAACGTAACTAATGAAAAATCAAAATGTTCAGAATTTTATCGTGAACCTGGAGAAATAGTTACGAATGTAAATTATGCAAGCATGTTCGAAATAATTGGATTTTTTTAAATCCCTTGTGGAATTGGACCATAGTTTAAATATTATTCCATTTGAAATCAGACACATTGTTTCAGCTATTAGAAGTTTATAAGTACCTATGTAAACTTGTATCCTCACGCTATAATTACTTGTTATTATTGCAAATGCACGGAAACTTACAGTACCATACTGGAATTTTTGTCATTGAGGTGTCTGCAGATTTCTGTCCAAGTTCAATAGTTGCCATGGGTAGAGAAGATATTGAAAAGACTGTAAGAGAAATAAATTATTGCTGTGTGCCATGGCCAAGAAATATAATGTGCCCAGATCTACTCTTTCTGATCATCTGCGAGGGAAACACTGATAAACATGGCTTTAGTTTCAGAGTAGGATTTCAAGGATACAACCTGTAATTTGTTTGTGAGTTTCAGGATCCAGATTTGTAATTTTTACATCCTATTTCATACTAGTTGTGTTTTCGTCCTCATTTATAAATTATTTGTTAAAAAAGTTTCGAAGTGTTGTATTAATATACTGTAAGTTATTATTTTAGAAATAGCACCGATCACCTCCAATCCAAATTCACAGTCATTTTTCCTATGAAAAAATCCTTCCTCTATTCAGTGGTGTGTCCGAAACCAGATGGTAATGCATGGTTTCGTCGTTTCTGTGATAAATACATGATTGTCCGACTACAGACTGTTTTCGTGGGTTAAGTCGGACACCTACAAATAATTTTTTTCATGTGCTACCATGCATTTTAGTGGATTGACAAGTATGTTGGCAAATAAAAGAAAGTGCATTTAATACGATGGTGTGGAGTAGTTCACCCTAAATGCATAGTGAAGGTATATTTTATAAATATATAAATATAGCCGAAAGTGTCAGACCCCAGACTGGTTACAGAAAGGGTCTCACAACTTTCAATAGAACAACTGTGATGTGGACCCAGTGATGACTACCTCTTTTTGCACCACAAACAGTTTCTGCAAGCTCAGGCCATTTCGTGAATAATGAGCACATGAAAGAAATTAAGAATTGGTTCTCATCGTTGACAGCAAATTTATTGATGAAGACATTCAAAAGTTCACATCTATTTAGTGATCACATAGATAAATACAGAATGGTTAAAGCTTATTAAAGCCTTTTAATAAAACTTGTATTCTTTCTGTTTTTATGATCGTCTGGCCCGTATTTTCCAAACAACCCTCATATAATTTCTTTTTAATAAAATTATCTACAGATGTGATGACGAAAAAGTTCATTGCTCTGTTTTTCGCTACTTTTATAACATTATATTCGTTCTCTACTTTTTAGTAAATTATTTCAAAATGTTGTTTCTTGATTACAGGTAGTCGGAGATCTTTATTTGGAGGTACCAGCACAACATCTGTTGCTGTAATAGATTTAACTGATGAAAAAGGTCTGTACTTTTTCTAAGGTAGTGTAAGTTGTTGTGAATGATTTTAGTTTTTATGAATTATATCCATACTTCTTTATTGGAATATTTTCAAGTGAAGTACAGCATCACTTTTTCATATGTAATACAGTGCACACATACACAACTTCTCATCACTCAAGTGTACGTAGCAAAGACAAGCAGCTCTTTAATTATTGAAACTCCAGTTGAACTTATTGATATACAGGGTGTCTGACTCAAGTTGTTTATAAATTGTTTTAGGAATCACTCACAACATGATTGGGGATAGACACTTTTCTCATTTAAATTCTCTAACTCACAGCGCTTGTATAGTTTTAATAATGATTGAAAACAACTAAAATAAGATATAAACAGGTTGACTGATTAATATATAGATTCATACGATATATTTAAGTAAAGAAAGATTACATGACATTCATAATCGCTTAGAAAATTCTCCTAGAAAATCTCTTCATTGCCTTGCACAACGGGGACTTTCATATGACAAAAGACTACTAAATTATTGTACTTCAAGCTGTATAAAATAACTGTGGCACATGCTCTTCAGCCAGGTGACCCCTTACGTAGGTGCACATTTTGTGAGTGGATTCTGGAAAATGTGTATAATGAACAAATAGACGCACATTTATTATTATTCTCGGATGTGGCCTGATTCCACCTCCATGGTTGTATGTGTACTCAAAACAATCATTACTGGAGCACTGATAAATCTGACTTCGTACATGAAGTGCCGCTCCATGATGACAAAATCAATATATGTTGTGCCATCAGTGGTGAAAGAATCATAGGACCATTTTTTTTTTTTTTAAGAATACAGTTGATTCTGTTCCCCTTTTTTCAGAGAATTAACCAACAGGGAGCGTGATCATGCATTTTTCAACAAGACTGCCACTGCTCACACTGCAAATATGAGAGGAATTCACAATGTGTTTCCATAAGAGAGAGTTATTAGTAGGAATTTGTGGCCCCCTCGGTTCCCCCGATTTAACAGCCTACAGTTATCTCTGGGGTAAATTTAAAAAAAAAATGTCATGCACACCATACAAGAAAAAGATAATATTCGTCAGGAAATTGTTTGGATTTGTCAAAATCAACTACAGCGAATGATGAATAATTTCCTAAAGAGATGCCAAAATGTGTGGAGAATGAAGGCTTAACACCTTATTTGATAATTTGGTGAACCTCTTAAATTTGTTTGTTTATTGCTGTATGGGTGATTTGTTTTATTGTTTTACTCTCCCACTAATCAATGAGAACTGGCTAACAAGCAGCATAAATTTGTGTATTGCTGTATGGTTGGTTTGTTTTATTGTTTTACCCTCCCACTAATCACAGAGGCTCAGTTAACAAGCACCGCGCTCGCCCATAGACAAAACACTCTGGCAGAAAGCAAAACTGATCGCACTGTACCATGTAAAACTTACATTTCCTACTTCTGCTTGAATTGAGATTTCCTCATGTAATGAAGGTGAGAGTAGTTTTCGTTTGTTTCATTTCACATATTTAATTCTACAGTAATGAATCTTGTTACAGATGATGTAGAGGTTGTGTACGAACTCAAAGTGACTCCAGAAGAGGAGGCTGCAGCTCTTCGCTTGAAACTTCCTGCCAACTTCTACTCGTATCGTCGTAAACCTCCTTGTCCTGGCTGTGCAGGCTGTGAGCCTGATAGTGACTCTGAAACTGAGGTACGCAGTATGCTTAATTAAATTTGCCTTCAGTGAAAACATTAATTTCACTGTACAGGGCAGAAGTAATGTGCTGTAACTGTGCAGATTTTAACAGTTTATTCCTTGGATACAACAAAAAATTCTAATACCATATTAGTCATAAATGAATACTTTTATCAGAAAAAAATGCTTTCCCATTAAATGTTAATAAATAATTTCGGGGTAAAAATAGTTCTGGGGCCGGGCATCGAACCCGAGACCTTTGGTTAAATGTCTCAATGCTCTACCAACTGAGCTACCTGGGAACATCACATTCAATACCACTTCAAAGTTATTATCAATTCATGAGCCAGAAACTCGAATACTATTTGGGGAGCTAACATCTGATTTCAGATTCTAAAAGCCCGTCTTTACTATACGATATATATATATATATATATATATATATATATAACTTTGATAGTTTCGTAAATAACATGCTCCTAATGGTTTTGAGAGAGTAAAAATTTGTTGCATGTATTTACTAAAGGGTAATAAAGAATAATATGGTTATGTTACAGTAAAACAAACTACTTGGATAGAAACTCTTCATTTACTCTTTCATTTACATATGAGGTTATATGGACTGTCCTACAGGATCTGAACAATTACTGTTCAAAATTTTTAGACCTAAACCTGTCATATGCTTTCATCATGTGTACCCTCGTAGATAAATTTTATTCAGCGCTAAAAACTTACAACTCAAACTGTTGTGAAAATTGGATTAAAAATATTTAACAAATTTTCTTTATGGATCTGATGCTTAATGGCTGCATTCCATTTCTGTTCAAGAACTATGGATAACTATTTAGTAACAATTTTTCTTTTGTTTTTTTATCAGGTTTATAAAACTATTCAAGATGTTGCTGCTTCGAGGCCTGCAAGTTCTCCAAAGAAGGTTAGCCCTTTCTCTGCTCTGAAAACTCCAACTTCAGGTGGACAGCAATCTACACCAACTACAACAGCTTCAAGTACACCCACCACCCAGTCAAACCAGAAACTGACCTCGGTTACTTCTTCTCAACAGACTGCAGTATTGAGTACAAAACATTCTTCAGCATCAGACACTAAGGCATTGCCACAGTTTGTTCCAAGTGTAATTCCTTCTTTTGGCCTAAAGCAACAGACTGCACCCATATTCTCTCCGCAGACTTCGTCTACAACTCCAACATCACAGCCCCACCAGAGCCCTTTATTTAACACACAACAACAGACTTCTGGTTTTGGTCAGTCTAAACCATCTCAACCTCAACAAGTGTTAGCATCACCAAAGTTAAACACCAGTATTAATTCACAAACCACATTAACTTCGATTTTTAGTCAACCACAGAGCTCAATTTCTTCCCAACAAGCTTCAACTCCTGCTTTTGGTCAACAGAGTCCTGCATCCACTACACCTGGCACATTATTTGGACAGCAGTCACAACACACATCACTGTTTTCTAGCATCGATTCCTCACCTAAAACTACTTTCACTATGCCGGCAGTAGGCTCCGGTTTCACAGCTCTTAGCACTAAGTTGGCTACCACAGTCTCGGCTGTAAGCTCTGACATGCCAAAATCTGGTTTTATCTTCTCTCCTGCTGGCACAAAACCTCCGACAACGACTGATTCTTCAGATGTTAAACCTTTAACCTTCAACTTCAGCAGTAGTCTTGGTCTGAAGCCTACAGCAATTCCCCCTACTTCAGGGCCTGAGGCTTCTTCAATTGAACCGAGCTTGACTTTCTCAAGTCCCGTAACAAAGACTAGTTTTAATCTCGATTCAGTGGCATCATCAACAACTGAGGTGGCAGAAACATCTTCAAAGCCAGGAGAGACCGAAGTACCTTTCCTGCCTTGCGATTCAAGTCTCTCATTTGCTAACTTGGCAAGCAAGTCGGAAGACACAGGATACTTCAAAACTGGTGAGAATTACTCCTAATTTTAAAACTGTCAGCTACCATATTTGGCAAATAACATCCACACATATTTTTTTAGAGAAGTATATACTAAGATGTGAAGACTCTGCAACAGAGTTAGTTGTGTTATTCAGTTGTCGTAATTTGCATTCCAGTGCACGTATCATTTCCATTAACAATAAATGGATTATTATTGAAGTCAATTTATATCACAACATCATTTTCCCATATTTCAGCCTTTTTTCCTTTCCTTCTTCCCACGCTTCTTTCTCTTTACTTCCTCTTCACACTCTTTCTTCTCCTTTTCTTCATTCCACTCTTCCTTCTCCTTTGCTTCCTTCTGCCACTCTTCTTTCTCCTTTGCTTGCTCGTCCCACTCTTCGTTCTCCTTTACTTCCTCGTCCCACTCTTCTCCTTTGCTTCCTCGTCCCACTCTTTCTTCTCCTTTCCTTCCTCGTCCCACTCTTTCTTCTCCTTTGCTTCTTCGTCCCACTCTTCCTTCTCCTTTGCTTCCTTTTCCTTTGCTTCTTCGTCCCACTCTTTCTTCTCCTTTCCTTCCTCGTCCCACTCTTCCTTCTCCTTTGCTTCCTCGTCCCACTCTTCTCCTTTGCTTCCTCGTCCCACTCTTTCTTCTCCTTTGCTTCCTCGTCCCAATCTTCCTTCTCCTTTGCTTCCTCGTCCCACTCTTTCTTCTCCTTTTCTTCCTCGTCCCACTCTTTCTTCTCCTTTGCTTCCTTTTCCTTTGCTTCTTCGTCCCACTCTTCCTTCTCCTTTGCTTCTTCGTCCCACTCTTTCTTCTCCTTTGCTTCCTCGTCCCACTCTTTCTTCTCCTTTGCTTCCTCGTCCCACTCTTTCTTCTCCTTTGCTTCCTCGTCCCAATCTTCCTTCTCCTTTGCTTCCTCGTCCCACTCTTTCTTCTCCTTTGCTTCCTTTTCCTTTGCTTCTTCGTCCCACTCTTTCTTCTTCTTTCCTTCCTCGTCCCACTCTTTCTTCTCCTTTGCTTCCTTTTCCTTTTCTTCCTCGTCCCACTCTTTCTTCTCCTTTCCTTGCTATTCCCACTCTTCCTTCTCCTTTGCTTCCTTTTCCTTTTCTTCCTCGTCCCACTCTTTCTTCTCCTTTGCTTCCTTTTCCTTTGCTTCCTCGTCCCACTCTTTCTTCTCCTTTGCTTCCTTTTCCTTTTCTTCCTCGTCCCACTCTTTCTTCTCCTTTGCTTGCTATTCCCACTCTTCCTTCTCCTTTGCTTCCTTTTCTTCCTCGTCCTCGTCCCACTCTTTCTTCTCCTTTGCTTCCTTTTCCTTTGCTTCCTCGTCCCACTCTTCTCCTTTGCTTCCTCGTCCCACTCTTCCTTCTCCTTTGCTTCCTCGTCCCACTCTTCCTTCTCCTTTGCTTCCTCGTCCCACTCTTCCTTTTCCTTTGCTTCCTCGTCCCACTCTTCTTTCTCTTTTGCTTCCTCGTCCCATTCTTCCTTCTCCTTCACTTCCTCCTTCCTCTCTTCCTTCTTCTTTGCTTCCTCTCCCACTTTTTCTTCTCCTTTGCTTCCTCGTCCCACTTCTCTTTTGCCTTCTCCCCCCTTTTCAGCCATGCACTGAAGTGAACTTTCGTATGGTGTTTTGTAGAAACAAATAAGAACTTTTCCTGGGCTGGAGCTGGCTCAACAGTATTTGGTAGCTCGCGAAAACAACAGACTCCGCAGAAAATAGCTGCATCAGGTGATGGAAATGATTCCAGTGGTGATGAAGGTGGTGCTGACGACTCTGCAAATAACTCTCATGATCCTCATTTCGAGCCTGTTATTGATCTGCCTGACACAATTGAAGTGAGAACAGGAGAAGAGGAAGAGACGAAAGGTTAGATCATATCACAGTCTTTTTAAACAAAGGAACGTAAGCTTCAGTCAACTATTTAAAAGTACTGTATTTAGTCGCATAATAGACGCACTTTTTTTTCCATAATTTTTGGATTAAAAATCCAGGGTGCCTAAAAAGAAATTTTAAGGGAAAAAATGATAATGACTTGACATTTCATATAGGCTAATAATCACAGCAGGTTTTGACATCAGACATTCAAGTAAGTGGCTTAATCTTTCGTGTTATGATTTAATTAATACTGCGCAGTAATAGTTATTAAATTAATATTTAGTTAATTAATGTGAAGTTAAGTTATCATAAATCATATGTTAAAAAGAAAAAGACAAAAAATCACCAAAATGAACTTAAAAAATTTAAAACATTAACCAGTTACTTTTTAACACCCCTGTCCTTTTCCAACACACAATCAAATCCAGAAGAAAATTCATGTGAAAATGAAGTTCCTGTTATTTCTCTTGACTGTCCTGTAACTGTGCCTTCACCACCAGCACAAGGTAAGGAAATCGACTTTAATGAAAGATTAGAGTTTATTCAACAGGCAATTGAAACCCATCAGATCCTAGTTAGTGGCCAGAGAAATTTTGATGTGCGGGAAATAATAATTCCACTCACCCTCTTGAATGGCATCTATGAAATTAAACTTGAGTTTGTATTTCCAGAACTGTGTATTGCTCTAAAATTGTTTTGTACCTTTCCAGTTAGTATAGCTTCTGGTTAGAAAAGCTTTAATATACTGTTCCTCTTAAAGAACCATTTAAGGTCCACTTTAGGACAAGAGAAACTGAACCATTTATCTATTTTGTCAATAGAACATAAATTAATACCAGACTTAAACTTCTCAGATGATATAGATGATTTTGTGACTGTCAAAGTGAGAAAATTTAGGATGCCACCAACACTGCTAGAACGGTCCATGTCTGCTACATAGGCTAGGATTTATTCCATCTCCAGAAAATAAGCACACCATGTATCAGTATATTTGGCGATTATAAATAGTATAAAAAACAGCACTTTCATAAGTTTCTTAAATGTTTTGTATTCTGTTGCTTTCCAGTGTTCTGTCACCGAGCTAAACTTTATAGATTTGAAGCTGCCACCAAGGAATGGAAGGAAAGAGGTGTAGGAGAAATGAAGATCTTGCACCATCCCATTAATAATACTTACAGGTTGTTGCTTCGTAGAGAACAGGTAACAATTTTTTAAGTGCTTAATAGTAAATCGAACTCTGATTGAATATACGTAGGAACTCATAACAAACAAGAAAATACATGTTAACACTTTTAAATATAAATATTTACGAACAGAACATACTACGGTAAAATATTTTGTAGGGCCCAGATTTTTAGATCCAATAAACATGGTTTTAGACTTTTTGTAAACATTGGTCCCACATAACGAGATCTTGTTTAAAATAATGATGTTCTATAGCTTAAACATTTGTGATAAAGTCATTAGTTTTCTTTACTTCAATACTTTTTAGGGATGGTATCATGCTTGAATAGGGCTGTGCACCTGTTGAACTGGTCTAGATTCATTACTTAATTTGAAGTGCATAAAATGGAATTTGGTGTCATAAATCCTAACCCTATGAAGGTGGTCTGCTAAGCAGTTGTGGCCTGTCCATTGCTTGAAGATTGCAACTTGGAGCTCCAAAGTTTCAAGCATTCCTATACAAATACTGCAACTTCAATATTTCGCATGAATCAACACTCCGGAAAAATTATTTGAACTCCCGCTACACTGACACAATCGAAATGATTAGAAATGATTAAAGCTTAACTTGATGATTGCTATGTATGGGTTGCCATTGACGAGACGATCGATGACAGCAGAAAATATGGAAAAATATTTAATTATTAATTGTGCCTCCAAACAATAATTAAATGAGGTTGAATCACATGTGCACCTGTAATTTTTTATTAGTGTGCAAAAATACATATCAGAGGTCTGCATTGGATGTTTTCGCTCGAGCGCCAAGTAGTTCATAGCATAATCTGATAGGTAGCGCACATGCATGATGGGTAAAATTGTCAAGAGTGATAAATCCTCTAACGGTATAAGCCGAGCGTTAGACATTTGTTCTTGTTACAGTGATGAACTGTGTAGTAACATCACAGATGTTTATCATTTCAAAACTTTGCAGTGTTTAACTAACCTCTCCATAGTACAACTACAAAACTTGCTTTAAAATGTAATATAAATGTTGTAGGTAAATGGTTCCCCCCCTCCCCACACAGGAGTGATTTTGTTTTTACCACATCTGATAAATGTTATTGGATGTAAATGTAATTATTATAAACGGAGAACACAATCACGATAATGCAAGAAATGTATAAAGTTTTCTAGTAGTAATAATAATAATAATCTCTAATAATTAGTGTATCAATCTTTGTGCCTGTAACAGTTGTGCAGCATGATTATTCGTTTTATTATATTTTCTGTGACGTTATCTCTGTACTAATATTGTTATTAATCTACTGCTATATCAATAATACTTTGTAAAACGTTTCTACATTGTCGCAGTATATAGGCGGAACGCTATGTATGGACCTATCATATTATACATGTGGTAAATCAAATATTGAATAATTATTAATTAGCAATAATAACTGTATATCGAAGTTTTTTATACTATTTTATTTATAACTTCATGTTCCTGTTTTGGTACGTTCCATTGACTGTTCCATTAAACGTTTGTCATAAACGCAGAAAATAAAACCTTATTTTTACCGTGTGAGCAAAACATATGTGTATCTTATCTGTCGCCTTCCATACAAGATAAGACATGTCGGTGAGATGACTTTGTACTGTGCTTCTATTTATTACGAGCGTATCACGACCAATCGTATCTCACTCGAGGGTGCGACACTCGACCGAGTTCAAGCGAGCGATTTAACTCCAATGCAGCACTCTGATACATATAATAAAGCTTAGATTTTAAATTACATATTTTTTACTTATTACACCACTTCTAACCATCAATCATTATCGTTTGGTGACTTATTACATTTTTTATCTACATATTTTGCCATTTTTAGCTACATATTTTTTTTTTTTTACATAAAATATAATATATACAGAAAAACTTTAGCTCGCCCCTGAAAGAGTAGAACTCGTGCTCAGGGGCGGATTCCTGAATTGAAATTAATAATTATACAATACAATTTGTCTTATGTCTACTATGCAATTATAGTATATAAATTTAAATTTACAATTTTTCAATTATTATAAAATCCATACATAACTTTTTAAATTTAATACTAGAACTATTAGAATTGACAAGATTAGGATATTTAAATATAAATTTGTTATATATTCTTGGGCCTAAATACTACTATGATTAAATACTGTAACAGTGTTGCATTTTGGTTCAAACAATCTTAAAGAATTCATACCTTTTGTTTCATAACTATGAGAATACAATTCAAAATTATTTCGATTTTTATGTATGAATTTTATTAATACAATATAATAAATTTGTCTTACGTTAAGTACATTAAAGCCTAAAAACAAATTTTGAGATGGAAAGTCAATAGGTTTATGAAGACATATTTTAATTAATTTATGTACATATTTCTCATTTTCATATTACATAAAATCTGGGCTCTACTCATAACTATCTCTCTAATGTTAAGACTGACTGACTAGTAAAAAGTCCAAGAAAGAGATGAAGGAAATTTCCCCCTATGCTTACACACTGCCATTATTATAATTTTCACCACCGCATTTCCTTTGAAGCGAATTTGTGAATATGTATTTGTTTTCAGACATTGTTGCTGCTTTTTTTTCTGCTTCTGCTTCTGCACCTTCTACTTCTGCTGCTACTGTTGCTGCTTCTTGAATAGATTTTTTTTTTTTAACCACAGTTCTTCAGTCTTAGTACCTGTTATACATTTCTGTACTATAATGAAGTCATATTACATTTATAACATTGTGTCTGCATTTCTAGTGATATAAATTGAAATACATAATATGGAACTTTTTTTGTGTATATTGTATATATTGCTTAGGATTTAATAGTGAATTCACTAATCCTTCTAGGTTTTTCACTGTTCAATGAAACAAATATTTAAGAGTAATTGTAAATACACTAAGCTATATCACTGTTCAGGTCTAAGATTGAGTGGAACTGGTGCTCTCAGACTGGTAAGAGATTTGAATACCACTTGGACTGATTATTTGGTTGGATTTTTCCAAGGTTTTTCTCACTTTTAAGGGAAGACTCCACTGAAAATCATTAAAATTTTTCCAAATTTTTTTAGCTATTTCACTTATTCAGAATTTATATTTTTATACCCCAAATGGATTCAGCTCGATTCTCATTACAAATACTCGTATGTTTACACTTTTTAAATTAAGGCTGGAAGGGGGCGTGGAATTTAAAGATCTGTCAAAACTGTTTTTCATCGAAGAATTCTTTTTTAAAATTTCTGATTACAAATCTAGTAACTTTTTGTTGGCTCCCTGAAGTTACTAGATGAATGTAGCGGAGGAGAATATTAATTTACATAAATATTCATTTTATTTTCAAATCTATTTTTCTGTGTTCATTTGTGTTGATTCAACACCAACTTTCTTATGCCAAATATTAATCAATGTGGATGAAATTTTTACTGCAAGTATTTATGAGGTAGCTGCATGTTTCTATGCATTTATTTTGTGAGAAAAAATATTAATAAAATAAACTAGCAGCATTAAGAAAAATATTAATAAAATAAACTAGCAGCATTTCTCACAAAATAAATGCATAGAAACATGCAGCTACCTCATAAATACTTGCAGTAAAAATTTCATCCAGATTGATTAATATTTGGCATAAGAAAGTTGGTGTTGAATCAACAAAAATGAACACAGAAAAATAGATTTGAAAATAAAATGAATATTTATGTAAATTAATATTCTCCTCCGCTACATTCATCTAGTAACTTCAGGGAGCCAACAAAAAGTTACTAGATTTGTAATCAGACATTTTAAAAAAGAATTCTTCGATGAAAAACAATTTTGACAGCTCTTTAAATTCCACGCCCCCCTTCCAGCCTTAATTTAAAAAGTGTAAACATACGAGTATTTGTAATCAGAATTGAGCTGAATCCATTTGGGGTATGAAAATATAAATTCTGAATAAGTGAAATAACTAAAAAAAAATTTGGAAAAATTTTCATGATTTTCAGTGGAGTCTTCCCTTAAGGCAAATTTCAAGTTATCCTATGATGAATCTTCAGACTTGTCTTGCCAAATTGCTGTCTTTCTATCATCATTGGGTCATTCCATAGAAAACAATGGGTTGCAGAACCTTAAAAACTCAGAATTTGTTCATTTTTTAATATTTAATACTCCTTGGGGTAAAAAATAATCCACATACAGTACCGGTATTACTGAACAATCATTTTTTTCTTCACAATTCTGCAGAGGGTCGAAATATGCTTTCTGTTTACAACTGTACCTCTATTCTTTATTTTCTTCTGGCCATATGAATAAATCAGAAACGTCTTTTTAAGGTGTCATTATTAAGATTATAAAGAGACTTAATATTACACTTGAGATTATCATATGTACTTTCGTTGTTAAAGATCACAAATAAAATATAATTAAAATTTTTGTTGTGACAAAAAATTGAGTCTTTCAATTGTAATTAAATTTTTGTGTAGAATTGTATTGAATGATTTTTTTTTTCTACTTGTGGAAGTTTCATAATAAAATCTCAAACAAATTTCTTCAAATAAAAATTTACTGGAACAATGTAGTGCAAATCTGCTTGCTCCCCTTCATTCCGTCAATTTGCAGTATTGGTGGAAGTTTCCTTGTAGTTACATCCCAGTGTGTGTCAGATATCGACTTTTTAATGGCTTCAAGTGAAGTGGAGAACGTTTTTGTAGAAATGATGATTTCATTAACAGTAATACTATAACATAATGAATACTGTTCCTGAAACAGCCTTTAGTCCAGGAAATATCAAAACAAGTGAATATGTAAATTTTGGCCACTCGAGCGCAGTTACAAGGGCCTTTCAGAAAGTAAGTTTCCCTGGGGTTGTTTACAGAAAGGAAACACAATTTCATGGAAAGATTTATTGGAGCAGATACAGCAGTTGTTGAGCTATTTTTCAACATATTCCCCATTGGAATTGAGACATTTGTCATATTGTGGGATCAACAGAGAGTTCTGGACAACTGTCACACACTGGTTCTGATCCCAGGTGGTAGACTTCTATGATATAGGGATACAAAAGTTGATCCCATGATATGACAAATATCTCAATTCCGGTGGGTAATATGTTGAAAAATAGCACAAGAAATTCTGTATCTGTTCCAGTAAATCTTTCCTTGAAATTGTGTTTTATTTTTATAAAACTGATTTCTGAACTACCCTGCTTGAGTGGCCAATATTTGTATAAACACTTGTTTGACATTATTAACATGGTGGAAAAAAAATTAACTTTATCTGCCACCATGAGAATGTTTGCTTATCTGCATTTCCTCGTCATATTCTTTTTCATAGATAAAAGAAAGGAAATCCCTTAAACATTATCTGTTGCTCATTTGTAAAGTTCTCTGGGAGTGGTGATCCGACTTCTCTGGAGACTAGCATATGCAGCTATTTGCTTGATTGTCCTGCCTGCACGTCACAAGGGCTTTTGCTATGGCTGGCAAAGAACTGTGAATATTAATCCTTTAACCAGAACAAAAAAAAAAAAAAAAAATACTGAATAAACTAACACTCCAGACAGCTCCTAACTGTGTCCTAGCAATAATCTTATTGCAATGAGAACATTGCCACTTATCTTCTGAACATTTTCAAAATTCAAATCCAAAATGTAGTATTATTTTTTCAACAGTTTACATAAACATATGCATGCTGTGTTCATATGATTACACACAGCGGTAATGGGTTAATACTCCAAAAGCAGTGTATCTGTACACATTTACACATGTACTTTATATTATATAAAATAGCCGAAAGATGATACTGCCATTCAAATTTGATGAAGGATCTTTAAGTTTGAAAGTTACAAAATAAAGAGTGTCACAGACCAATATTGCTTGACTGTAAAACCAGGAGCATTCCTGACAGGGTCATGCAATAGATTCCCCTTGTATCTGATATGGATGTATACAGCTGATGCAACAGTTCAGTGTGCAGGTGATTACAAGGAAACGTAATTCTAGGTCCTAAAAACAGATATTTAGGATTTTATAATTAAATTTAGAACTTTTAGGAGTTCACATAAAAGATCAATGGCATCTTTCTGATGGCTTAACTTATACTAACATGATATTAATAGGATCATGACTGACATTAAACATTTTGTATGAAGTGACTCCAATGGTGTTGACACTATATACTGTATTATTGTGCAGTTGATACAGACTGTTAAAAATAACTGACCAAGTTTTTTATACAGGGCAGAATGAGAGATTGTGAGCAATTCCTTCCTTACCCTACTCATAGGAAAATGAGAAGGTACACAAATTCAAAATGAGTACTAATTAAGCAGAGATCATTTGGGGAGATAGAAACCAAACAATATTATGAATAGTGTCCTCGCTTTTCAAGACAGTTTTCTGTCCTAAGATTGTTTGGTTTGTATAGGTGGAAGAAAGATTGAGTTAGTAAATTAATGTATTGGCTCTCTTCAACATAATCTCATCTTCGTTATCAGTCATCATTAGCAACTGTCCAGAATTGAGCATTGGTGAAACTAGTGCTGAGGTAGTTCCGGTGATTTCGGAAGTGAAAATCGCCGAATTTATAATGGATTTTTTGTGGAGATGCTGTTGATCGTATGTGCAAGGCATAACAAAAGCCTAAACTAACCTTTTACAGATTCGTATATGCAAGATGTATAAGCGGAGTACAAAGGGAACGATTTCAGCACTAGTTTAGCCCCCACTTTTCTAAGGTTTATGAAAGAATACTGGATATTCAGAAGGAACGAGACTTCCTGATCATGTGGTCAGTATGATACAAGATTGCTGTTTTCGAGGCAACACAAGACAAATACAAAGCATTGTAGCATTTGGACAATACTCAGTCCCAATGGAAAAGAATTTTAAAATCTTCAATTCTCTGCTAGGAATAGGACGCAGCCCTATTGTATTTGTAGCTGGAAGTGCTATTGTTTGTGCCACATGGAGAACACTTGTTTCATATATTTATTTATTTAGTTTAAACTCTGTTAGAACCTTATCAGTACATGTGTGTTGCGGTTTGTTTGCAGGTACACAAGGTTGTGTGTAATCACCTAGTGACCCCTGACCTTGCTGTGAAGCCACTGAGCACTTCTAATACAGCTTGGTGCTGGGGTGCGCTGAATTATGCAGATGGCGATGAACCTAAAGTGGAAGAATTGGCAGTACGGTTCAAACTTACAGAAACTGCTCAGGAATTCATGGTTAAACTGAATGAATGTATAGAGCAGATAGCAAAACAACAAGTCACTATTTCCACAGTTGAAGGTGAGAGATATCAGGCATTGCATGTTTCTCTCTGGTTTTTCCCTTAGTTTTTCTTTTCTCCTGCTTTTTCTGAAAGTCTCATCAGTACTTTTCAATTTCTTGACAACTTTTCTCCTTTTAGCATCCTGTTCTCGCTCTTTTTGCAGATATCTTTGCCATTTTTCATTTTTTTCTTCCCTTTGTGCTAGATTTAGCCGATCTTTTAGGGAATTGTTGAGACTCCACCTTCTGTATCTGTCTAAAACCATTGCATGTCTTAGCACACATATAAAATGAAAATTATATTTGTTTCATCCATTTAGTCATTGTGGTATACCTGGAAACGAGAAAGTCGATAATATTGCAAAACAGGCAACATATTTGCAACCAAGGCCTCTTCAAGTGATATCTCTATCCAATGCTTTTGCTTCAGTAAAGTCTCATTTTACAAACCTATGGATTAACAATTGGCTCTCTTCTGACAAAGAAAAAATTTTACAGTCTGTACAAAAGAAACCAAATGACCTGGAAATGTACAAAAACTTGCCCAGACATGTTCAAACATTTTTAAAAAGAGCCAGAACAGGTCACATTGTCACTCAATTGTACCTACACCGATTTCACATTTCTGATAATCCTACTTGTCTGTGGTGTAATAATCATGATGAAGATCTGGAACACATTCTTCTATACTGCCCATCCATAAACCACAAAAGAAGTAAATTAAAATCATCAGTACCAGTTGCAGAAGACACAGCCCTGCATTGACTACACCCAACCTCTGGCTACTAGCAACAGGCATCTATAATGAACACCGATCAAAATACCCCTCATTTCTCGTGAAAAACAACAACTGAATAGACTATAGTGGACTTTATGTTGTCAGCAAACAGCTGGATACATTAAGAAGACTGATCCATTTACAAAGTATAATGTCCCACCCATTATGTTTTAAAAAGCCTATAAATAATATTAAATAATAGTTTTGTTAATGTAAACTTATAACCCATAACCATAACCTTACTTTTAGAAAGTTACACGTTTTGTGCTCACTCATTTTGTAAATATTAAAACTTTCATACTTTTTTGTAACAGGTGGGAAAACAAATTTTCTAAAATTTAATAATCTTTTAAGATTCACCAGACAGCATCGTGATGCACTTGGGGAGCTACGAAAGGTAGTGAAATCTGGTTGCGAAAGCCTACCAAAACAGCTGGGGGATCATCGTGCTAACCACACAATATCTCCATTCTGGTTGGATGATCGTCCACCTCTGCTTTGGCATGTGAATGTGAGACCAGCAGCCGGCTGGTCGGTCTGTGCCCTTCAAGAGCTGTGGTGCTACAGACTTACTATTATTATTATTATTATTAGATTCACCAGATCTTATCCTTCCAGCTGCACTATAGCCCGGGGCATACTCAGTCTCTAACAGATATGAGTACCAGGAGTTTTTTCTTTGGGATAAATTTCGTGGGCATGTAGGACTAACATCCCTACTGTCATTAATACCAATTGTCTGTAAAGGTGCCATCCTCTGGGCCGATTTGGGCTGACAAAAAGATGATAATAGTGTTGTCTGTGTGTTAATGGAAGTTAAAAATGTGTTTAAATTTGATTTTACTCACTGTTGTTATCAGACTGCATTACTGTTCTGTAATGTCATTGTTTATTGATTTATAGAGCCAGTTAGTCCACAAGTCACACAAGTGAGTCAAGCAGAAGCAGAAGCTGAAGATTCTGATGACAATTCTGATGATGATGCTGAAGATGATGAGGATGAGGATGATGATGAAGATGAAGAAGAAAGTGAAAAAACACTAATGTTCGAGAAAAGAGCGACACTTTTCATTCAAGATCCACAAAAACTCACATGGAAACAACAAGGTCTGGGAGATCTGCAAGTTGTGTACGATACAGACATCTTTGGTGCTCGGATATGTGTGGAGAAAGATGGAACTGGCGAGCAACTGTGTAATACTGTAATAGCTATAAATACTGCTTTAGAGGTGAGTGTCCAGATAATTTTGGCTCTTGACGAAAATTGTCTAAATATTACTTAGAAATATGTTATTGTTAAAATTTTACAAATAAAAATAAGAATTATTGCTGGAATTCGTTTAAGAACTTGATCCCCCCCCTCCCCCACGTTATTCTATGATTCAAAGCTTGTTTTTCGGGGATATGTGTATAAGTACAAAGAAATTATGCAAATATTGGTAAAATGAGAACAATTTGCATTATCACGTCTTGGCGAATTTTACGGATCTCATCTTATATACATTCGGTCAAAATGGGGTTTTTGCTTATTGGATGATGATGATGATGATGATGATGATGATGATGATGATGATGATGATAATAATAATAATAACAATAATAATAATAATACTTATGGCTTTTAAGGAACCCGGAGGTTCATTGCCGCCCTCACATAAGCCCGCTATAGATCCCTATCCTGAGCAAGATTAATCCAGCATAATAATAATAATAAATGAACATTGATGTGTAAGGTTCTTGCATCACATTTATGAATGCTATGTGCTAATCTCTTTGCACTCTGTGAATTAATGCTTTCATTGACATAAAATTAACGAAAATATAATAAATGGTAGTAATAAATTAAAGAATCCAATTTGTCCACATTTTAAATTGGTTCATTCTTTGTTATAATATGTGTGCATACATATGAAAAGGACCAACGTTGGGTATTGAACTGTTGCTATTTTTGAACTCTGTGATATTGATTGGTTTGACATATTTAAGAAAGACAATGCTTGTAAAATAAAGCCATATTCTTATAAAACAGAAACCTACTTTCCAGAACAGATATTTCTAAATTCATTAAGATTTAAACATTCATAAGTTTTGCTACATATATTACTTACACTGATTGTGCTGTCAGTATTTTCTGTTTTAGTGATATGTTTTACATAGCCCTTAATTTCCAAAATAAACACACAAATTTAGTTTAATGCTTCATCTGTTATCTACATGACCATCCAGATTTTCCATCTCAGTTTGTCCATGTTTCTTTTACATACACTCATACATTAAACGGCATAATTCCACTGATCAATTCGAATCACACGTAAATACGACTACTGCTGTTCATCTCTGTGTTTTGAACAAATGACCACATCAATAATTACAGTCTGATTCCTGTGGCCAATCTTCTTACAATAACCACATACAGCATTGGTGCTGGAAATGCTACACTTACACTGTAAACTTTGCACACCAAACTATTAAAATTTGACTGATTGAAGACTATGCTAAACATTATGACAATAGTAATGAAGAAGTGACAGAAAAGTTTGTAGATTAAGATGATGTACCTGGTTTGTCTAAAAATTAAAAATTAAGATTTATAACAATGGGTTACTTATGACTTTCAGTATGACCCTCATACCCTCAAACGGGTATATTTTTTAAGGGTAAACCGAACTTCAATTTTTAACTGCATTTTTATGCATGAAAGCTTCTTCACGAAAGTAGTGATTCTCAATTATTTACATTATTATTTTGTTTATACTTTCGAAAACCTCAAAATTAATTTATATAGCTTCTTAAATCTTGTGTTGCAGTTGTAAGTTTTGTAACATTTTTTTCAAACTTTCAGGTGAGAAAGCGTGACTGTATATGGTCAGGTTTAGATTATACTGAAGATCCTCCTGTCCTTAGGAAGTTTATGGCAAAATTTTCATCTGATGAGGCTACTGAAGAATTCAAACAAATTTTCCAAGAGGTATAAAAAACTTGTTTTAAATTGTACTATAGTTTATATTCATTATTGTAGAGGTTTATAAGTTACAATTTTTACAGTATTGTATGAATATTTTTATTTAATATATATTATTATGTTTGGTACAGTTTGTGACGGTAATGAAATTACATGGTATGAAACTGCAAGGTTTTGTTATACCTAAGATAATAACATGAAAATCAGCTTCCTAAATTGAAACTAGAATTTGAGAGGCACATTAATAAATGTTTCTCATTACTTGCCGCAAATGTCCCATACACTTTTATAATAATATCAACAGTACGAGGAGTAATTGTCAGGTTCCCTAATAACTCTCCTCCCCCCCCCCCCCAATGAGGAAATTGTTAAATAAACTTTTGAAATACTTTGAATTTTACACTAATATATGGTATTCTAGGGGAAAGATATGGCAGAACAGTCAGAAATTTTGGAACATGTAAACCCAGCAGAACTGTCGCCTGAAGAAGACTGATACATAGTGAAAATTGTAAGTATTTGCTCATTGTCTCAAATTTCCTTACGAATTGTAACTTAACAGAGGTAAAATATGAGAAACAGTATTCACGCAGGGCTTCGTGTTTCTACAGCATTGTCTCCTGCATTATCTTGAATAAGTTGTTAAGTCCATACATATAAGAGCCTCCTGATGAGTATGTGGAATTTTTACCTGTTGGCAGGATTTGCACAGCAGTTACCTTCCAGAGTTACGCAATTTCAACTCAGTTTTTATTGTGCATAAGTATGCAGACTGAAAATTTGTTGTGCCTGCTATTGTTACATCTGTTAGAAATGTCCCCTTTTAATTTCATCAACAAATGTAATATAACCACAGTCTAGTATATACAGTCACGAAGCTCAATACTTACTAAATATGCAAACATAGACAGTTGAAATATGCATCCATAGATAGTTGCTAACCACCAGGATCGCTACTATTGCCTCATCACAGACCCTTTCCCCAGCAGACGATATTGTATTGTAATTTCGATATCGTATTCTTTTGAAAAAAATAACACCTTCCTTCCACTATTGAAATATGAAATACATAAGGTTTATATATTATTTTCATAAAGTGTATATTATATTTTATAAACTCACCTTCCTGGATCTTTCGGAAGAAGGATAACTCTGACCTCTTTTTCTTACAATATTTATAGTACCACAAACGTCTCCTTGTCCCACATTATTATTCAAATTATTGTATTTTAGCCATTTACAGTTATTACAAACGATAACGAACATTTCACAGTTTACACAACTTTTCACAACAAAGCGAAATACGGCACAGTCAATGCCTTTTCGATCTAGACCAGCTATAATGTATGTTCGGGTTTTCTATTTCAGTGTATGTAGCTCAGTGAAATATTATATTATAACTTTATTGCGTATCATAGCTAAGTTTTATTTAGTGTAATGTGTCCATAAGTTCCGTTTACTTCTTGTTGCATAATATTTTGCAGAAATAATTACAAAACTTTAATGTGAAGAGAATTTTACGTTTAACATAATCTGTTCGTATCAACATTTTAAGTTTAGAATGGAAGCTATTTTGAGATTCAATAAAAACGAATTTATATTGTGATATAATTTAGCACATCTACCTTCCTTAATTGTAGACAGAAAATTTACCATACCACTCCTGTGAAATTAGTGTACGTACGATTGTGCTACTTTGTCTCTTGGGTAGTAGGTAAATACAATAATTCAATACTCAATTGTAGTATTAAAATACAGACAAATAGAATGTGACGGGTGTCATACATGACATTATGTTTAATTATAATGTATAATTCCGAATATAGGAATATAAGTTAAATATAGTAAACATAACCTATAATTTCCATATGACATAATATACATATGTAGTGGCAGGGCATTGGAGACCACTAAAATTAGACAGAAAGGGGCAACTGGTACATTAAACATAACCTATAATTTCAACATATCTAAATATTCGTGCGGTGCAACTGAAAATTATTGAATCATGCATAAATGAATGTACAAGAATTTCGCAATATTTAATCGAAATACAGGCAGGTATTACACATACGAACAACGTAACTTTCACACCAAAAATAATATTACAACTTAACTCGCAAGGAATTATGTCTGAAGTGTCCCCTAATCATTGTTTTAAATTTTATTAATGCAATTACACTACATTTTAGAGAAATATATGTTACTCTTTATGCATTCCAATTAATTTATATGGTTGAAACGCCGCCCTTCGTGATCGGGTTAAGCGAGTCACATGGTCTGCCTTATGGCCTGTATTAGATCACGATGGCAGTGACCCAGTATATTGTTTCTAGTACTCAAGCGCTCCAAGCAGCTAGCAACTATCGCGAGAAATGCAAAAAATCATCCCAAGCTTCGTGACTATATAGTAGACTGTGATATAATGTACACTTTGTTACATTCTGGCATATATTTAGATTATTCACTCAAGTGTCCCCTCTATGTACCAAAATTGTTGAAGATCACCTTTCCATTATATGTTGAGGTGAAACTATATTAGACAATTCTCTGCGGTAGCTGGAAAAATCCATAGTGATACTTGTGGTGGACAAGATTGCAGTTGGGGTTTTTCCTGGGGTTCCCCTGTTTTCCCCAAATTAGACATTTACATCATTCTGTCACCATTTCTCCATTTCATTATCATTCCGTAGTGTTCCCCAAATGCCAGCCGGTGACACATGGAGGGGGTTGGCCTAGGGACGAGTGGGGTTGCCTGCTCGAAATCTGGACCAGAAAACCTTAGTGTGGTCGGCCGGTGTGGATTTGGGAATGCGTCACCAAGGTCGCAGTGCTGGGCCATAGTGCCCCCCCCCCCCCCGTTAAATTCAATTCAGTATTACAGAATTGCTGATGCTACTGCTACCACCACAATGACCAGTACATCTCTTGCCACTATCACCACCACTACTGTCACTACTAGGGTGACCAGATTTACACCGATAAAAAAGAGGACACAAAGCTTCAAAAAGGAGGACATTGTTCGAGAAAAAGAGGACAGAAAATATGTACTTAGATTTAGGCTTAGGCCTATATTATACTTCAAATTACGTCAATATCTGTTTTATTACAAAATCTTTACAGTACAGATTTAGGCTTATATTATACTTAAAATATGTTAGTATCTATTTTATTACAAAATAATTATGGAAAAACTTAATAATTATTATTTTACCCTTAGCTACATATGAAAGTCAAGGGAACTATAATTATATTAAACAGGACAGAAAATATTGTAACTTTTAATTCAAAGAATAATGTAACTTTATTTGTCACAACAATAATCACTTTCTATAATTTAATTTAAACACTCCCGTCAGCAATGGGATTTGCACTCCACACAGCAACACAGTATTCGTTATTGCACTCCACAGACGATAATGACAATTCACTTGGATTATTGAAAACAACAATGTACTGGTAATCTCAACTAATGTTCACGAAGCACTGTTTACAAAACAAAACTGTCAGTTCTCAGTTCGTTTGCCTTGACTAGTTATTCTAGCTCATTCACTCAAGTTCACAGTATCTCGAACCCAAGACTTTCAGAGACAGTCCACTGAACTTCGAACTCAGGTCCCCCAACTGTGATCCACCGCACTTCGAACCACAGATTCCGGATACGCCGCTCTCGCCTGGACACTCGCACAGTTGCGGACACACTCAAGTCGAACTCCGGTCTCGAAGCTGGCTTCACTGCTACACAAGACTGACTGGCTTGCTGACCAAAAACTGAACTCCTCTTGAAGGCTGGCTTCCTTTTATTTGCTAGGCAACACTTCGCGAGCCTTCGATTTCCGGACGTTTCCGTTACTGGACAATTCGTTTTCGAGAATAATCTGTCACGCTGCTTCTTCTCCTCCTTCACCTCGTGCCACAGTTGGCTTTCTTCCCCTCTCAGCATGCACCAGATCTGCGCAACCTCCCCTTGCCCTCTCAGCATGCAGACGCTCCCCTTATGTCCGTCTTCTCGCACGCCCCGCCCTCTGTGAGATGCGTGATCGACTCTCGGCTGTCACAATATATTTTTAGATTTACATTTGCACCTAGATCTCGTGATTTACTAGCTACTTGTGAGCAACGACCATAACAAGGGGGAGCAAAGAGAGTTTTATGATCGTTGGCAAAGAGTATATTCCGTCAGTGCTGCTGCCCCTACAGGCAAGTTAATTGAAAAAGGCGTCAAATCAGATAATTTCAAAATATCAGGTATACAAGTTACGATAAGGATATTTCTTGATTTTTTAAAAATCCTCCCAGACTCTGGACAATGGCCTAAAAAGGAGGACACGTCCAGACAAAAGAGGACGTCTAGTCACTATGAAAGAATAGTTGTTGTTTTCTAATGCCAGGTGTTTGACAATAAAGTCATTTGACCTCTTGCACTCCAATATTTTTCAAAGATATTATCATGGTCAGCCACTGAAGCACAGATTTTGAGGTGTTCCGAATCCATTTCTTGGTTTGAGTTGCACAATGGACAGTTAGGGGACTGATATATTCCAATTCTATGCAGGTGTTTGGCCAAACAATCATGGCCTGTTGCCAATCTAAATGCAGCTACAGACGATTTTCGTGGTAAATCTGGAATTAACTGTGGATTTTGATGCAGAGAGTTCCATTTTTTCCCTTGGGATTGTGTTATCAAATTTTGTTTGTTGAAGTCTAAGTATGTAGATTTAATAAATCTCTTCACAGAGTAATACGTAGATTTAGTAACAGGTCTGTAAGTAGCAGTGCTGCCCTTCTTTGCTAAAGCATCCGCATTCTCGTTTCCCAGGATTCCACAATGGGATGGTATCCATTGGAATACAATTCCTTTATTGAGTGATATTAATTGAGAGAGCATTTTAGTTATTTCTGATGTTTGAGATGAAAGTGTGTGTTTAGAGACGATTGATAGAATAGCTGCGGCATTCGGGGAACACTATGGAGAAATGGTGACGGAATGATGTAAATGTCTAATTTGGGGAAAAACAGGGGAACCCCAGGAAAAACCCAAACTGCGACGTTGTCCGCCACAAGTATCACTATAGATTTTTTCAATAATTGTTGTCATAATAGCTGTTTAACGAGCTTGTGGTGTTCATCTAGTTCTGTTGTAAATAGACGAAAGTATAGTGAAATATCATCTGCGAAAAAGGAAATAAATTACTGTAAAATCATGCCCCTGAACACTTTCTTTGCTTGCCACAAATTTGATTCTCTGGGATTAAAACCCAGATTTCTGGAATGAAAAGTCGATACTTCAGCTACATGGTTAACAGTGCTCTTCTTTTCACTTATATTGAATCATAATATCGTAAAGTGAAATGGATTCTTGATGTACTGTTTGTGATAATTTGTTTTATTCTTTGCAGGAAACGAAATTCAACTGATTTCATTAATTCATTCCTGTAATTCTGCAAGAGAGCTAAATGTTGCAGTTGTTCATTAGTGCTATGTACCTTTCATTAGTTAAGTGAGTAGGTTATTTTACAAGTTTTCTATATTTTGTGATGTATGCGGAGGATTTCATAGATAAGAGGTTTCTTTTTATTTGACATACCTTGTTGAAAATCAGTCAAAGTCGTCACTCTATCCTTATGTGTAAGTTGTATTGTAAATTAGTTTTTAATCTTTATTTAATGAAGTGAAACATTGTTACTTTTTTATGATGTTTAACATGACTGGCTACTAACTATATTTTTCTGCAAGCAGCTTCTAATTTATTTCTCTTGTAAAGTACAGAAATGAAAAGATCAATTGAAATTCAAACATTTCTTTTAAAAATTATTCCTGAAACATGGAAAGTGAAAATCGTATAGTAATAGTTTTCGAGAATGAGTTAATGTAGTATTTTTCCTCTGTAAATTCGTCAGTAAGATCACACAGTCACTTCGTGTTTGAACACTTGAGTTCTCAATAAGATTAGGGTGATAAGTGATAAATTCGTAGTTTGGAAACCACTATGTTTAAAATCTAAAAGAACAGGCGTCTTGAGTTAGAAGATCTTCTACCAAATTTGCCACAGCCTTGATGGTAGAAAGCATTGCGCTATTCTCCAGTTAAACAATTGTTTTTTGTAACTTCCTTTAAAGTAGTGTCTCGAAATAGTTGCATGCCTCACTTATTTTAAAAATATAGCAACTTGGTAAAATTCTTATTCTGTATTGTTGGTTTGTTGTGCTAACTAATGAATACTTTCTTGGACCGGCTTCTAAACAGGCACCCATCTCGTCCAATTTGTCTTCAGTTAGAACATGTCTACATTTAGTTTTCTTTCTATTCAGCAATGATGCCGATGCACAAAGTTTTGCCAGTAATTTGTAAATCATAGACCTATTACGTATCTAAGAATCCTGAAATTTTTACGAAAGTGTCATTGACATCCCTAATTTTCATATTTACTCTCTTTCCAGCTAAAGATTGAAGTAAATGTAAATAAATTCACGTGGCATAATGGTTCCTGATTGGCTATTGGACACACAACGCCTCCAAACTCAAGCTTGTCATCTTCTTCCTCATATTAAAATAGTTCCTTCTAAAATAATAAAATGTATAATATACATGGAATATGAGTGAATTAAACATGCTTATAAGAACACTTTCTTAGGATTTAAAAAACATGTTTATATTAGTGGTTTCAGACATTGCGTGTTAAATCATTGTAACGTGTATTATGGCAATGCGCATGCGTAATAGGCATTAAATCCCTCCCAAGGTGACTTGCAGCTTCACAGAGCACATCAGCACGGCTGGTATAACACAGTGCGAGATTCAGTGTTATCAACCTCAAATAAATTTCTGTAGAATTAAAGAAATTCTCCACTCTTCAAAGAGTAACATTTAATTACGAATCTACAGAAAATTAAAATCCACTATTCCCAGTAGAGAAATAATAAATATTAACCCTCTGTGAGCATTTTACGGCTTAGTTCAATGAATGTGTTGAAATGTCTGCAATATATCAGACGGTGGCTGCCCTGCGTGCTCACTTGCTGAAAATAATGCACCATGGTGGTTGCTTTGGTAGCTACTTGCGATTGCGGAGTAATACATTTCGGTTTTGTTTACGTCTACTTCAATCTTTAGTTGGAAATAGTTTAGTAAAATAGTTGTATATAAACACGTGCTGTTCAACTGAAAACATGTTATCGCAACAGATTCAGTGATACTATTGAACAAGCACAGCATGGCTTGCCAGGTGGAATGAGAGCTTGTTTGTATGCATGAGTCATGCGTAACTGCACAGTACTGCATTTTCTCTTCGTCCATCTCTTCATATGTCAGACACCCATTATTTGAGAACTAATATTTTAGGGTCATTCCATAGTGACACACATAACATTTTTAAGTACCTAACTATGATCTTTACAGGATATTTAATTAAATACTTAGTAATTCATGAAAAAGACATTACTGTCCTTTAACATAAGCATTCCTAAATATAAACACAAATTGTTAATGAAAAGGAATAATTAATAATGAAAAAAATATTAAATATTGTATGGTGTGACACACGAACATTTTCTTGCCACTAGATTTATTACCAAAATGGAAAATATTCATATTATTGTGCCAAATGACATAAATGCATTCAGTTGTTTTCCAAACAATTAAGACACTTGTGTAGTATATGTAACTGCTAAATCACGAACTTTAAAAAAAAATTAACAGTGCCATTAAGAAATAAAATATTGCAAATATGTTGTGACACACGAACATTTCTGTCATGTTGGTTACTAATTGTTTTAAATCCACTATAAATATATCACTTCTTGTGGAAGTCTTATACACTATGCCTACAGTTCTTGTTATACAAAACAACACCAGATTGCACTAAAATACACTTTTAAATTTAAAATATCCACGGTTGTTTACAATCATATTTCCTGTGTAATGTCATGTGATGAATATACCAATATGTCAGCCATTTGTAGTACTTCCCTTCCTTAGACACCACAGACACTTTAAATTTATTTGCCTTAAATGTGCATTCAAATATGTGATTTCCAGTAGATAATTTCGCGCTCTTAAACCACAGACTTCTTGGCGCTTTTTCTCCCACATACGTGTTGTTACACAATGAGTGTTATCAGATTAAAAAAATTCGGATAATAACGAAAAAAATGACATATAACATGCAGAGATTCGTGAGATTTTTATTTTTCGTGAAAATGTCGCATTTTCGTGGAATGACACTTTACTTATTCATTTCACATTTCTTTCATATGTTTGCCTTTATGATTTTATTATTATTCATTTTGGTTATTATTCTTTTCATGTTCTGTTCATGTTTTTCTATGTTTAAAACATTATGTACTAATTTTTGGATCGCCTTGGCCAGCCTATTTCAGGACAGCGAATTTTATTAAATCAGTATCATGTGTTATATTAAAAATTTGCTGTGTTTCAGTTTAAGACTATAATCATGAAACAAGTATGCATTGAGAAAAGGGCAAATATTTTTTTATCACTTCTCAAATTATTCTTATTAAATATGTACGTAAATTTATGCTATTTATTATTATTATTATTATTATTATTATTATTATTATTATTATTATTATTATTATCATTATTATCATTATCATCATTATTATTATTATTATTATCAGAGTGTTATTTATTGAAATTATCATGTATTAAGTTTATTTAAAACTACAGAATTTTAATGTTTCATTCTGTGTAATAAATGTTAGAAAAAATTAAAAACTTTTTAGTGAGTGTAAGAAAATTGTGCTACCTGTACTGAGGTATTTGTTTTTCTTCCCTCGTCTTCAGATTGAATTAATATGGAAATTTAAAATGTTCGTGTAAAATCTGTTAGACGAGTACAGACTACAGCATGGAGCTCAGATAGATACCAATATTTGTTAGAAACGAGCTGGTCTTTGGTTGCAAAGGTGACAAGTTCATGACCTGGCTTCCTGTATCACATACATTAAGTATACAGTTAAACACAAGTCCAGTCTCCATAACAGAAATGCATTTGTGAATATCATAGTGTCATGAAACAACACTCGACAAAATTTTGTTGGCCTATACCAGACCTGGGTGCTAATAACTTAATCGAGTCATTGCAGATTTCCCCTTAACTCCCCACTCCACCTTCTCTGGCTGAGATGAATAGACAAGTAGGTAAGGTTTGCTCAGTGACGGATTTTATAAGGCAGGCGTCATAGCTTTTACGAACTTTTGGCTCTTGCTGATGGCCTGAAATCCATCACTGATGCACAGATGCATTTTTGACCATAAGTATATTAAGCAAATATACTTCCAAATTGGGATAAATGGAGTAAATACAAAGATTCTAAATTTACATTGAGGACCCAAAATGGATACATACAAGCAGTAGAAAAGCTTAAGCAAATTCTAGAAATACCAAGTGAAAAGGAAAACTTGATGTCTCGATATAATCCACTTAATAACTTCAAAGTAGATTGCTGCCTTGATCTTGATGAAGTCTTCAACAAAAAAGATATAAATCCAGAAATAGCAAAAGCCATTGCCCTACAAACAATTAATAGAAAATATCCACAAAAGGACTGGTTGTACATTTACACTGATGGATCTCTCCTGGATCAAAATGAAGGAGCTGGAGCAGGAGCTACTTGCCAATACTTTTCTCTTTATAAAAATGTTGGCAAGTACACAACAAATTTTGATGGCGAAGTTGAAGCCATTTATACATCACTTCAAAATGTATTTGTTTGGCTAAACCAGTGCAAAAACATAGTCATCCTGTCTGACTCCAAAGCTGCAATCCAGTCCATCAGCTCAACTACATCCCCTAAAATGGAAAAGTAAAAGAAATTCATTGCATGGTAAAACAAATTCAAATGCTAAATAAAAAAGTGGTCTTCCAATGGATCCCGGCCCACTGCGGACTGAACAGTAACGAGAAAGCAGATATGAGCAAAGAAAGGAACTTAAAAATAAATTTCAAATTCCCATATGAATCAATAAAGCGACTCATAAAAAGAATAAGTTACAGCAAACAGGCTAAACATCAAAATTCAAAATTGAAAGAATCATTCAAAGATCCAAAACTAATTCCTGATCTACCTCGAAAATCTGCCTTGGCCATATTTGGATTGATTACTGGTCATGATTGCCTCAGTAAACACCTCCATCGTATTGGAGTACTGAATTCACCTAAATGCTTACTGTGCACCAGAGAAGAGGACATGGAGATGGAGCACCTGGCTAATTGTGAAACTCTTAGGACATTTGTGGACCTTCCATCAAAATATTGGGAAGCAAGAAGGATGATGACTTCATTGTTAAATCCAGAGCATTAGGTACACACACACACACACACATATTAAGCAAATATCATTATTTTGAACCACTGAACCCACTTTGGGTCTAATTGATCCAACTGTATAGTATACTTTCATTTTCAAGCTTTTACTAAATTCTTTTCCTTCACAAATCATTTACATTCTTCTTCCTAAGTACACTTCTTTGGAGGCATGTAAGCCAGGCTGTGATGAAATGTAACTATTTATAATTTCCATCTATTCCAAGTCATTTAATCTTCTATAAATATGTAAGAATATAAAAAAAAATACCAGTAAGTACATAACTTACCTCCTCCTCAACCTCCTCTTTCTCTTTTGTGCATGCATGATCTGCGTTCGTAACACTCATATCTCTCAAGCAACAGTATGTTGAGCTATTTCCATAATTTAATGTTGTTTCGGATTTGAGCTGTGTTTTATGTCTTCTTTCACCTCCTCCAATTCCAGGGAGTATGAACATGTGTTATTTGAGTGTGTGATGCAGTGTTTTTCCCTGATGTAACCACAACTTGCAAAGGGAGGTTGTTAGTTCAAACTCGTATAGATAGCTTACAATTCATTGTGTAATTTCCGATGAGTCTTATTACTAATGTCAGTTTCTTTTTCATTAATACTACAGTCCATATGACATCATATATTTGTAATTAATATTTTAAATCATGTTGCTTACATTGCATTCATTTGATTGTAAACATTTTAGGCATCATCAGACAACAAAATTACACCACAATATCTAAATATGAATACAAGTTTACAAGTATAACGTAATATATCTAAATTGCATATTTAAAGGGACACTCAACTATATTTTGGAACTTTTTTCCTATTTGACCAATCTTTTTCAAATTTGGAGAAAAAGTTTAATATACACATGGAAAGTAACATGCAAAATCTCAGCTCATTAGATCCAATACTTTTCAAAATAAAAAATATTTCAATTTTTAATCAATCATTAATTGAAATATCTCTTTTAATTATCATTTTTTATTTTTTGGCTTTGTGCATTTGACTGTGACTTCTCAATGAATAGGGGA
This sequence comes from Periplaneta americana, assembly GCF_040183065.1. Classification (NCBI taxonomy): domain Eukaryota; kingdom Metazoa; phylum Arthropoda; class Insecta; order Blattodea; family Blattidae; genus Periplaneta; species Periplaneta americana. The sequence continues at coordinate 37,972,862 of NC_091119.1, read as the reverse complement.
TGAATTCTGCGTATTGATTTAGTTCTGTCACGTAAATTAGTGTAGAAATTTAATTTTTCATTTCTATGACACTTTTTCTCCAATTTTTAAGTTGAGTATCCCCTTAACACAAGTTCAACCTAAGTTACATAATTCAGTTATTAAAATGTACATCTGAATTTGTTAAACAATACAGGGCTATTCAAAAAGAAAGAGCAGATTTCAAATATTTATTTTAAATATTTATTTTATTTACCACACACCAATGGATAGAAGAAGGTTCAATTTTTTTTTTTTTAACGTTTGGTTAGACGCAATGCTCGATCCCGGGCCATAAGCAAAGCAGAAACAGCAACGTCCTATCCGCCGCAGTTACTCGCCAGTCCGAATTTGAGGGACTGAAAATCCTTGCGTAGTCGCCAAACATGCAAGAACTCACCGAAGGTGAATGTTTTTTGTGCCGTTTCTGTAAAGAAAGTGTATAAAGTTTTTTTTCAGTGGAGCATTATCTGAATGACACCATTCCGGGGCATTGGATTGGAAGAGGGGGAGAAGATAGTGTTCATCATGTGTGGCCCCCCAGGTTCCCCGACCTTACCCCCTGTGATTTTTATCTGTGGGGTGTTTGTACCACACCTCCCTGCTATTCTTCAAGATCTGCGACATTGAATTGTTGGAACCGTGAATTCCATAATTAGGGACAGTTGATTCTTGTGTGGCAAGAAATGGACCACCGTTTTGATGTTTGTTGCGCAACACATGATGCGCATGTTGAGTGCTTGCAACCTCATGGACTATAAAACTTTAAACCTTCCTCTATCCAATGGTATGCTGCAAGTGTTTCTACTGTTTATAGTTTGTTTAAAATAAATATTTGAAATCTCCTCTTTCTTTTTTAATAAGCCTGTATTATTGCAAGCATTATTTTCGTCATCTTTCAATATAAACAATTTCAAATCTTTAAAATTCTTTAAAACTTAAGCTATTTACAATTGTTCATGTTAAAATTATACTAAATTGATTTAAAACAAAATTTTATTTTATTTTGTTGTCTGATGATGCCAAAATGGCGAAAGGTTTACAATCGAATATAATGTAAGTAACATGATTTAAAATGTTAATTACAATTGTATGATAAGTCATAAGAACTGTAGTATTAATTAAAAAAGAAATTGACCTTCGTATAGATAGGTTTAAGTTACTATCTGTCCACGTTTGGCTCTGACTCCAGAGGTTGCAGTGCTCTGTAAGTATTTTTCTATATTGAAAAGTTGTAGTTTGTATGAAATTCAGGATTTTTAGACAAGGTCATTATTTGTGATTTTTTTATATGAATATTTTTGTAACTACAAGAACTTTCATGGACACATATTTTGTCATGTAAGTTTACAGTTAAAAATATTTTATTACAAAAGTAGACTGAAAGATTCTGTTTATCATGCAGATATGTGTTAAAGAAACCCCTTCTCATCTATGTTTATCCGCAGTAGGTTAATTAAAATCATTTTTGTATTACACATTTCAAAAAGGAAGCAGAAATGGATTCAGTAATCCCTTGTAATTGTAATAACCAGTAATATAAATTCTTATTTCATTAATTTATTATTTCACTGTGAAAAAAAAAAATTGTATAGACCCCATTACTATGATCTTGTTACTTTTTCCTTTAGACGATTTCAAGCATGAAATTGTGTTATCTTAATGTTCTATATTTTAGAATAGAACATTTCTTGTTATAGAAAGGTTTGTAGGTTATTTATGAAAATATGATTTCTGTTATACAGAACAATGAATATAATATTCACGTTGCATGGTAATAAATCAGAAAAATGTTACAATGATCTCGCTTAAACAAAACACAAAAAATGATTGTATACACGCTGAAAATGAGATAAGTTCTAAAAAATGTCATAGTCCCAACATCAGTAAAGCATTTCTTTAATAAATATATGAACTGAAGTAAGATAAGGTCTGAACTTTTATATTTTCAGTTTATCTTTTCCTTCATATTTTTATCATACTTTATTCACAAGTTGATATGGTTGTGCTGCTGTTTTCCATTTAATAAATTCCAAAACAAGTTTTATGGCCATATGTCTTGCATTCAAAACGCAATTCTGAATGTGCTCTTCCAATTCATATCATTTTCAGTGTTTTTATTATAAAGTGTATGGAGGAAAGTAGATACATATTTTTTATTATGATTATGATTAAGTTTGTTATTTGATTATGAATATAGAGATTGTGAATTCCATAATTGTAAGTGCGATGAGAATAATTTAAAGAAAAGTATAATACTCAACTGTTTTTTTTGTCTGTTTTTCATAAAAGATTTTCTTTCCCATGTGTTTGGCTGTATTATAAGAGGAATTCCATCCATTCTGTAGTCATTTAATTTGGTAGTGGTGTTGAAAACTTTATGTAGTAGCGAACAAAAGTACATTTAAAATGTATAATAATATTTTGACCTTCCCATGTAAAATAGATTCACATAATAGAAAATTTTCATAATACTTTTCTGCTGAGAGCTGGTCAGCATTGCCCTCCATGGGTTTTCATGCTGCAGATTTGATTTTATATTATATAGCAGAAATAAATCAAAGATAGTAGAATAGTTGCCAGTATCTTTTAGATATTATTTGATTTCTAATACAATGTACGTAACATATATTAGCCAAACATTTTATGTTAACAATACATTGATTGACAGCTCTGAGATGAGAAAGTTTTGTGTGCAGTGTATGCTACAAGTGAATTCCTGAGAAACGAACACATCCAAATTAACCCTTTGTTGCCGGACATAAGAAAAAATTAAAATAAATCCGATTTCTTTAGTGAATGTTGTTAGAATATGAATTCAAAACATACAGTAATTTTTTCGGAAATTTTTATTTTATTTTATTTATTTATTTATTTTTTTTATTTTAAAAAAGGTCGTATTTCTATGTACAGTACTGTTGGTATCCTTGATGGATTTTATTTATCAGGTTGCACGTAATTTCTGGCGGTTTATTATTCTTCCAGGTCTTCAAAATAAATCACGGTACTTCTAAGTACTGTCAGGCAACTAAGGGTTAAATTAATGTTTTGAGAATTTTGTTTCTTAAGGGGATGTGGAATTGCCAATCTTGACAATGTTAAATTATGTCTTATGTAAGGAACCTTTTCTCGTAAATTGTTAAACCTAGAGAGCAGATTTTTTTTACAGTTCACGTACACATAACTTGACTTTGTGCTGAAACAGGATTTTTTTAAATTCATTTTCTTGCTGAGAAATAATCCCCCCCCCCCAAAATTCGTTTTTTTTTTTTTTCAACAATTTTCAATGCATTAGCAGCTGCAATGTCTCCAAAATTCAGGGGCGAATGCTAGTCACGAAAGTTAGGCTTCCTCTTTTATTCATAGAGGAAGATGGGAGGATATAATAATTCATAATTAATAAAAATAATCAGACCCACATAAATAATTTATTTTATAATTATGAAATCATTATGAGTCATGGATCATATTCGCTTATCAAATGTAGAAGTTCGATATGATATAACAAACATTGAAAACAAAACCGTTCATTTAATTTTTTTCGACCCTGCCAACCAATGCATATTGTTGTATTGAGCTGCACTGAACGAGCACACATTCTCTATAATGTCTGTCTTCTCTTGAATAGTCCTTCGGGAAAATGGATTTCATAATAAGGTTTCAATAACACACAACTCCGAACTCACTGCAATACTTAAAATTAGTGTTTAAGAATTAATAATACATGCAGCAGCTAACTCATGCATTCTGCTCATACAATTACATTGCACTCGCAAATCACAGCACATTCCCGCTGTTAATACTGCTCTGTGTAACTTTAAATAGGCGTTGGTGTAACTCTCGGACCAGAGCTTCAAACACATAAGAGAAGCATGTGCGCCTAGGACGGACTAACGAGGAAGGCACTTGCGCGCGCATCATATTCTCGCTATTTCTACGTCTTTTCCTGTAGCTCCGAGAAACAAGCAAGCGTTGCGATACTTGCGGTGTGCAACCTGTGGATGGTATTACGCCTATACAATATTCCAAAAATCAAAATAAATTTTAATGTACGTAATCTCATTTTGAGAAATACACATTCTACGAAAATATTGGGCTTGCGCAGCAAGCATAGCATGCCCTGAGAAATCGCCCCTGCCAAAATTTAACAAATGTCTAAAACATTATTTTAGTACATGTCCTTCACTCCTCACATATAAAACAGCCAACTAAAGAATTCCTGAAAATTTCAGCTTTCTAGATTAAATAGAAGCTGAGGAAAGGCTCCTTTTGTATGGGAAAACTGAACTTATAGAAAATTGGCATTTAAATAAGACATACAGTCATCGCGTCACAAGGTGGCAGAGATGTTCTAGGCTAGGCAGGGAGGGAACCCATGGCGCATGTGTATAGTATTGTTAATCGTATTCTCCTGGTTACCCCCCCCCTCCACCTTGAATATTATCTCGTGATGCAACAACAGTAGAGGAGACTTGTACATTGAATAACTTTTCACATTTTATTTTTTTTTATCTTAGGAAATGAAATTTTTTAAATGAAAAAATGCTTGAAATAATTATTGAACATTTCTTTACACCTTTCTACAGATATTTTCCTGTTTTACAGATCTATTAAGGATGAATAAAATAAAAAGGGATATGCAAAGTGTTCCAATAGGTTCACATAACTTGGGACATACCTATGCTCTTGTACCCTGGAACATTGGAACACAGGGAATATAGGTGGAAATATAGCTGTAAAAACTCAATCATTTAAAAAATGTATTTGCCGTCATATGCAGACTTCTCTGATTGAGATTTTATTTCCTGGAAGAGCCATAACTGCTTCAACAGCTTTCTGCCAGGCATCTGGATCAATTGCGGTCGTCTTAACTCCAGACATACTTTGTGACGTGATCTTAAAATAAAACAAAAATCGATGGCATTAGTCCACACCTGTGGAGTAACGGTCAGCGCGTCTGGCCACGAAACCAGGTGGCCCGGGTTCGAATCCCGGTTGGGGCAAGTTACCTGGTTGAGGTTTTTTCCGGGATTTTCCCTCAACCCAATATGAGCAAATGCTGGATAACTTTCGGTGCTGGATCCCGGACTCATTTCACCTTCATTTCATTCAGATGCTAAATAACCTAAATGTTGATACAGCGTCGTAAAATAACCCAATAAAATAAAAAATCGATGGCATTATGTACCTTGGAACATGTTCCTTGGTACAAGATGTTTTGTGTTCCAAGGTACAGAGGGTACACGTTTAAACAAGTATGGCTGCCTAAACTAGAGATGAGAATAAATCATGGAAATTAATGTATGAATTTACTCACCAGATGACGGGAAACACACCGTACTTGATTGATAGTTACAAATACAATTTGGTTTCGTGACAGAAAACGTATAACAATGAACGAAATATTTACTTTCAGTACTAAAAAAATTGTTTCGTCCACAGAATTCACACATTGTAATATATCAAACCGAAACTATGACCAGAGCTACCTAGCAGTTTTCTCTATAATCTACTTCAGTTTGAGTCAGCTAGATAGCAGCAAAAATCAGAAACAAATAAATGTTTCAAGTTACAACAGTCTCCTCTACATATACTATGCCTTCTCCTCAAAAAAAAAAAAAAAAAAAAAAATAACGTGGATATAATTTAATACAATCATACGAATTTTAAACAGGAGAAATAAAAAGAGAAATTGGACAAACAATATATGAATAATTTTCCGCCCAAAATTCGTAAATTTATGGAAAATGAGTGTTATTAAAATGGATACCATTCTAGTATAGTCATATGTGATATAACATTTTAAAGCTAGAAAATCAAATAGTAAATTGGAAAAATAAATTAAAATTCTCGCTCAAAATCCAATTCCACTTCCCCTTAAGTATATGACAGTAGTATCTCATCTCTGAGTGCAGTGTTGCAAACATAATTTCGAAAAGTAATATAAAAATTGTTCAAAATATGTATGTAATTCGAAATCCAGCACATGGCTTTAAAGCATTCAACTTGGTGCGATTCTACAGTTACATTTACTGTTTACCAGTGGCGGCTCACCCGTAAGGGCTGTAACGTCCCTGAAATTTTAAAGGATAGCTAAATAATTTTTATGCTCGACCATGCCAAAATGTAGTAATTATACACCTGGTAGCAGCCCTTTAATGGACCTCGTTAAAGTACACCTATTCATTAAAGTTCAGGTGTTCCACCAATCAGAAAACACCATTGTAGCAATATGAAAGCGCAAGTATCGATTATTCTCAGATATGCAATCGAAAGACAACTAGCAAAACGTCACGGAGGCTGGAAATCCAATACTGTCGCAGAAGGTTATGTTCTGTTACTATAATAATTAGCGTTAATTGTAAATAATATTCCAATAAATTCAATTTGTCATCTCGTTTTTCAATGTCTAAATCATTTTCAAGGTTATATCAACATTAATTTTTATTTTACTCTCTAGATTATATCAAGGTCAATGACATTTCTTTCTCGGAAAAAATCAATACTTTCGCGTCTGCGCACATCTCACAATTTACGAGATATTGCACAAGGTCAGTTCCGCTCTCCAGTCATATAAGAATAACATGAATACTTATGAATAATTTCAAGTTAGAAATGTGGTCGAGCATAAAAAATCGTATGAAACTTGCCTATAATGGTAATTAAGATGCTCGTATGAAAATTATTAAACTCGCTTGCGCTCGTTTCATAAACATACTCGCGTCTTAATTACTACCATTATAGGCTCGTTGCATAATGTACTATTAGAGAATTATGTATATTCTTTAAAGATTTTTGCTTATATCGATAAGTCCTTGTATTTGTGTTCTGCTGTAACTGTAATGTAGATAGGTTCTATCTAGTGTTTAGTAAATTTTACAGGAGAGCATTTTAAAAGTTTGATTGTTAATAAAATCAATGCAGATAAGAACCTTTTCAAACTAACTTTATCACGAAAAATAATTGAGATATCAACATATAATTTATATGGTAGATAGCTGTGAAGTAGCAGAATTCAATGCAACAAAAATTCAATTTTGCTAAAAATGCCAAATAGAACCTTGTCATTCTGAGCCCGCGAACTGCCAAGCTATGTACAGTTTGGCCTTTGTCCTTCCTAAGCAAAATTGCCGGCATAATCTGGGCTTCAAGCTGACAGGAAGGACTGGGATAGAATGCTTGTAAATGTGGCAAGCAAGAGTCTCCAGCCTGTGGAGTTCGTTAGTGCAGACGAACTTTCGCCAGCCTTAGTTGTCACGAGTTGGATAAGGAATGTGTGCAAAAATGATTAGACAATCATACAAGTATGAAAATTTTGTGCATTGCTATGGACATCATCGAAATCTAATTACAGAAAAGGCAGCACTACAGAATTCACAAGCTCGTTAAGTTGTCCTTAAGATTAGCTATACTTGATAGTGTTTGCAAACGAATATTTGAGGATCAAACACAAGATGGAATTTTAATAGCCTATTAGTTAATACCATTTTTATAATAAGGATAATCTAATAGAATGCTTTGAGAAACTTCAACTTCTGGATAGAATTTTTCATCATATCAAGCCTCTTGTGGATAGGGCTATTTTATATAACCGACTGCAGCACCGTAATGCAAATTTTATTAGTATCTATAACGCAATCAATGTATTTCTTGATGGAGTCAAGAAACGAACTTCCTTCTGTTACTCATCACCAAGAAGAATGTCCTGCCATGAAGAAAAGGAAAAGGAACTCGCAAATCTTGTCTCTGCAAAAGAGGTGTGATACTATTTCTTAATAGGTAAAAGAGAGAATTGTTCTCAAATCTATGTCTGTAATAAAATGTTAATTTTTTTCCTTTCTCAAGGACATAAATTACATACAATTTCCTTGATGAAACTATGGAAGCTTACCCTTTCTTGTGTAAAGAGCGCCTGAAAACTGAAACCCTGTTTTATAAGAGAGGCAAGAATTCTGCAATATCTCAGGGCTTGAAAATGTATAAAATCATGTTGGATACAGGAATTGGCGATTTCTGTACAGAAATGTTTACATTCTTCAAAATTGTTACTACTTTCACAACTACTGATGAGCCTAAGGGTTGTCTCTCTACACCAAAAAGAGTGAAGACTTTTCTGAGAAGTACAATGACACAAGGCCGTCTTGCTGCTTTGGCAGTGTTAAGTGTATAAAAGTTCATGATTGGCAAAAATGTTAATCTCAGTGATAAAGTGATCAATAAATTTTCCAGTTGCAAGAAAAAAAAACTTCACTTCATGTTCAAATAAAATTGTGAATGACGCAGGACATATCTCTGATATTGTTAAGAATACAATGCACTGCTACATATTTTCATTAGTATTTTCCATTTAAATTTTAATGTGTATAGTGTCACATAACTTTAATCATAATTAAACATAAATGAAGGGTACACGGGAAAAACGAACAAGGTCACAATGCTGTTAAGAGTGATGTCATTATCTAATTCACTGTATTACTACAAGCTTTAGTGTTATTTTTGCCAAAATTGGGAAAGGAGAATTAAAACCATGGATACACTCATCATTTCCTCCATTTCAAGTAGAAACACCAATAAATTTTGCAGTAATATACTGAAATAGATCATTACCTCACCCTTAATGGAAATGTGACATTGTTTGTTTTTCCTGTGTACCCTTCAAATATCATCGACAGCAGCACCACCAAAATGGATTGGACAAGTGGTTCATTACAGCTTCAGCTTCAATACAGGTAAACAATTTATTAATATTACTTTCACTGTGATATACGACAATGCTATGTATAGAAAATTCTAGTGCAGCCCTTCTAAACTAAAATATTACGAGCCGCCACTGTTATTTACTTAAAAATGATACATTTCAGAGAGAAGAGAAGGAAGGAAGGAAGGAAAATTAATATTGCACAAAATGACAAGTAATTTTGATATACAATATTTTTAGAACTAGAAAGCTGAAACGTTTTGTATTTTGAGTAAAGACCACAGACTTCATAATTCATCCAAAGGTGACAATGATGTTTTTCAAATAAAATTTATCTTATGAAGAAAATAATCCAGTATAAATTTCATATTGAGATAACATTGGGGTGAAATTGTTCAAAGCCAATTTGTCCTGTTGTGAATGTGTAAATGGTATTACTCCATTGGTTCTTAAAATACAGATGTTGCATCTTGCTGGCATCATTGTTGGTTATGCTAGCGACTTTTCAAACTCGTTTACATTGGGTATTCATGTTATAAGTATAAGTATCATTTGATTACACAACCCAAAGAGTCATAACAGGCAAATACAGTGCGCCAGGGGAGTTTCTCCGCACTGGAGTGTATGTGCTCGCAACTGCAATTATATTGGTAGCTTCAGCCGGGCCAGGTCATTGCCACATCCTTGAGTGGGGGTTGTTTAGCTAACGGTATCAGTTGAGGGCAGACGGGTGTACTGCAGTCTAATTGTGAATGAGTGGTGACTAAAGACTACTGGTGATAATGCTTTCTATTGAAGAAAGAGTGTTTTTGGTGGAATAAGTTTTTCGCGAAGATGATAAGTTTACGGAAAATGTGAAACAGAAATTTCGTATGCGTTTTCCTAATTCCAGGTGTCCAAATCACAATACTGTACGTGATTTGATCAATAAATTCCGTGGAACTGGATAAGTTCTCACACCAAGAAGTGGCAGGCCTACAATTTTAACGACAGAAAAACTTGATGAAATCTCGGATATAATGTTGCGGAGTCCTACAAAATCAACATGCAAATTAGCACAAGAGACCGGAATCTCTAATTGAACATCACATAAGGCTGTAAGAAGCGAACTTCAACAATTGTTGTACCCTTAAAATTACAGTGGTTCATGAATTAAAAGAAAGTGATTACGAAAAGAGAGTCGGCAAAATCTGCGGTATGTGGTAATAATCCTAAATCAATGAACTTAAGACGAATATAATTCATTATGTGCAGTCAATTATGCAAGAAAATTAGTTAAAGTGGTTGAAAATAGGTTTAGGTTTAAAAGAGTGTAACTGTGCCTTCAAGAACGAGGAAAACACTTCCAGCATCTTTCTGATTGTCGTGAGTAGTACACAGTTTACGTTTTGTTCCTAGCATAAGTTTCAGCTACTACCAACATTACTGCAGTTGCTAGCGCATACAGTACACTCCACTGTCTCCAGTGTGAAGAGACTTCCTTGGCGCACTGTAAAATAAATACTAATAATACGAAGTAGTTGAAATGAAGTACATTGATCTCTGCTCTCAACATGTTAATAATACTATCATAAATGGAGGCAGTTATTCGTAGTGCAGTTAGTCTCCATGCAAAGTTATGACGACACTAATGTTGTAATTGTTTAATGTGTTCAAAATGTTTAATAGTAAAATTGTTGTTTATGAGAAATTGACAACATTTTTGGTCAGTTTGGTATATTTGCTTGAAGAAAATTTCATGTCAATAGGTGTGACTATTAAGTTGATTTTTACAAATATTTATTTTATTTTTATACCATGTGTTGAAATTTAATTTGTCCAGTCTTTTAAGAACTAGATACAGTTTCCATACTCCGTCATATTTCTCAAGACCTGTAAGTCACCTATTTCTTTGGGCCTGTTGTACTTGACTAACATAAAAAGCTGGAAAGAGAAAGTAGTGCCAAAAGTTCTGTTTATTGTGTTCCTAACTTGCTAATATATACTATTCAGGTCAATTGAATACTGGATATAGTAGTGATAATGGCGTTGTTACAAGATACCTATTAAAGGAAATGATGCAAGTGATAAGTGATATCATGCTTGGCATTAATTTAAATTGCTAAATTACAGTGTAGTATCACCATATAATGTTATAAATAAATATGTATAAATTACTGTGTCCTGCGTGGTCTAAGGCATCATGCCTAGGACTCGTGTTACGGAATGTGCGCTGGTTCGAGTCCTCATGGGGGAAGAAATTTTCTCATGCAATTTCGGCCAGTGTATGGGACCGGTGCCCCACCCAGCATCGTGATGCACTTGGGGAGCTACAAATTACAATAGGTAGCGAAATCCGGTTTCGAAAGCCAGCTATAACTGCTGGGGGGATCATCGTGCTAACCACACGATACCTCCATTCTGGTAGGATGATCGTCCACCTCAGCTTCAGCATGTGGACGTGAGGCCAGCAGCCGGCTGGTCGGTCATAGGCCTTCATGAGCTGTTGTGCCTCAGATAAATTACTATATAGAGGTTGAACATAATCACCATTAAAAGTAGTATTTATCCGATTTTAGATGGACTTAACCCTCTTTCCCCTTTTTGTGGTTTTCAAGAGAGGAAAAAAGTTATTTTAATCAACTTCGAGATCTCTAGCAAGAAAATTATTTATTTGATGTGGTTTTAACATTTTATTTATACATGTTTTAACATCTGTGGTCATATCGCGTGTGTAGGATCTTTGGATATATCAGGAGACTGTTTTCACTATTGCTGAGTTCCTGTTTCTGTTGTGTGTTACAAATTGGTGATGAATCATGATTGTAAGTCTCCAAGCCGACATTTACTTTTGTGACCGAGGGAAACCATGAACATACCCAGTCAGATTTGCTGGCAACCGGGGTTTGAACCTGGGACCTCCCAAATGCAAGTCTCACATGTTACCATCTGAATCAACTTGCTTGGTCTAAGTGATATTGTGGAGTATTCTTGTTCCAGTAAAATGCTCTAATAACATTTTTTCTCTAAAATGTACAGGCGTCAGTTGCAGGATATAACTACGAAATTTACTAATCACGTAAATTTTAATACCAGGGTAAAATGTGATTATGCAAGCACTTTAAAGCAGGGTGTGTAGTTAAATAATTATTACAAATCACCAACTATGTGAGGCATAGGTCATTGCTTTGAGGTGTTTTTTAAGTAGGATTTTACGATGCTGTATCAACATCTATGGAATGATTGAATTTGATAATGCCAGTGAAATGAGTCCAGGGTCAAGCGTCAAAAGTTACCCAGCATTTGCTCTTAATGGGTTGAGGGAAAACCCCGAAAAAATCTTAACCAGGTAACTCGTCCCATTCAGGATTTGAATCCAGGCCTGCTCATTTCACTGTCAGGCAAGCTAACCGTTACTCCACAACAGTGGACTCTGAGGTGCTGCAACTACTTTTATGCTCGACCATGCCGAAATGTAGTAATTATACACCTGGTAGCAGCCCTTTAATGGACCTCATTAAAGTTCAGGTGTTCCACCAATCAGAAAACACCATTGTAGCAATATGAAGGCGCAAGTATCGATTATTCTCGGATATGCAATCAAAAGACAACTAGTGAAACGTCATGGAGGCTGGAAATCCAATACTGTCGCAGAAGGTTATGTTCTGTTACTGTAATAATTAGCGTTAATTGTAAATAATATTCAAATAAATTCAATTTGTCATCTCGTTTTTCAATGTCTAAATCAATTTCAAGGTTATATCAAGATTAATGTTCATTTTACTCTCTAGATTATATCAAGGTCAATGACATTTGTTCCTCGGAAAAAATAAATACTTTTGCGTCTGCGCACATCTTACAATTTACGAGATATTGCACAAGGTGAGTTTTGCTCCCCAGTCAGATAAGAATAACATGAATACTTATGAATAATTTCAAGTTAGAAATATGGTCGAGCATAAAAAGTCGTATGAAACTTGCCTATAATGGTAATTAAGATGCTCGTATGAAAATTATTAAACTCGCTTGCGCTCGTTTCATAAACATACTCGGGTCTTAATTACTACCATTATAGGCTCGTTGCATAATGTACTATTTACAATCAAATAAGAGTAAATTGTGTGAAGATTATAATTGTACTACTTTAATCGCAGTTACATGCTTCATTATTTTCATGAAATAAATGGATAAGATCTCAATAACACTTCTGTAAAGTTTTTATGTTAACCAAGCATATATAACGGTTTAAAAACCCAAAATCTTTACAAGTCATCATGAGAGTCTGAAAGCTTATAAATTGATTTGTCTTTGTGTACTGTAAGCCGTGGCTGGGTGATTAAAAGAGATGTCTGGCATATAACAAATAATACAAATTAAGCATATTCACCCCATAAATCTTATTACTACTTTGGATTTTATTTTCCAAGTGTTAGTGAAACACGATTATTTCCTAAAAGTGTACATACAGTAAAATTCCTTGTATCCAGCAACTGTGGGAAAAGCCGGTGCCAGATAATTGGAAAATATGTTTATAGGTTATGTAAAGACACACTGTACTGCAGAAACATTTTTTCCATGTTGGAATTTAGTAATTTTCATATAGATATTTAAAAATAAAGTTTCGAAATATGTACAATGTTTATTTTTAGTACTGAATATGGTAATGTGCATTCTTCAGTTCATAATTATTGTAATACAGTAATATATAATAGCATAAAAATACTAAAAGTTTTCGTAACCTTATGACAATTTTAAATGGCGGCCATGTGACATGAAGAACAGTAGCCAATCTCGCAACTATGAAGAGGATGATGTAGTGCTTGATGATTTGAACCTCTTAACATATCTGTAATGTCTGCTTGTCTATCACTTGAATGAAACTTTTACACACTGTAGAAACAGAGAATTTTACACTTTCCTATTTAGACTCATCCAACACCCCTTCGAAATGGGCGAGTTCAAGTGATAAATTTAAAGATGTCTCTGCGCATTGTTTGCAAGGCTCACCTGACAGCTTACCGATGCTACCCGATCTACTCCAGGGACATAACGGGATTCTCAGTCTGTGTTTTCATGCACGAACAATGTAAAGAGTAAACACAATATGCGGCATGTGCGATCCATGAAAACCACTCACATCTTCGTCCGACTCTTCCCTTTCGCATGAACAATTTTTTTTTTTGGCCTAGCCAAAAATGCTGTTGTTTTGATATTGTCGGTTATTTGGGTGCCGGATACGAGGGATTTTACTACATTTTGAAATGTCTGGACATGGAGGTTGGTTGTGTGTATTGTTTTTGACGTAAAACAAGTCCATTTAAAGTTATGTAATTATTGTTCGTAATTGAAAGAAGAGCTAGAAATGGCAGTTCACTTTGTCATGATCATTTTATTCTATTCAAACAGCATCAGTTTTTAACTTTTTATATTGTGTAATACTATGACACCTCCATTGTTTTATGAGTATGACTCAATTCGATAAAATATGAAAATGTTTGTACAGCTTTTGCAGAGGGATAAATAACTTTGTAAATTGGTATGGACATAACTAGGGACTGGATTTGTAGGTTTTTACTTCTTTCCTTACTTCTAAACTCATAATTTCTTAGATAATTTTCCGAATCATGTTCGTAAAGAGTCATATATGCAAATTCTATTGAACCTAAAAAAAAACTAAATTGGACCTTAAGAACTAAAAAAAATATAACTCATAATTAATATGTATTTGTCTACATTTACTGTGTTTTATATAAATATATTTAGAAATTTCAATACATTTTATAATTTTTATTCTCTTCTGCATTGAAGAAAGTGACCCAATATGCGATCTTTACCCCCTAAGTCTTTTGTTGTTTTGGATAAAATGGTTAACAGAAAATTCCGTCTTTATATAGTGGGCCGTCCTTCAGAAGCTTCACCCTCTCAAGGGAACTGTACGTATTTTGGAATTTCCACTAATCGCAGATATGACATGCCAGTGGAAGGATATGAAGTGAGTGAACTTTCTCTTGAGGTGAATGAATTGAGAAAAAATCGTATTATTGAAATTCGTGAAGTTTTTGGGCATGTTCTCTGATAGAAGACTGTGATCTTGCATATTGGGTACAAGCTGTGAACTTTCCTGGGGTCTCTGTGCAGTCTGTCTTATTCTGGTGTTAACATTGAATTGACATATTTTGTGTTTTGTTAAGTTATGCCAAAACAAGTGAAATCACATTTATTACGACAATGGATTGTAAATGATTCCAACTTTACCACTAAGAGAATAATTATGTTTTTTAAAACTGACAGTAAGTACACTTTTTTAACAATCGGCAATTTTTGCGACCCCTTTCACAGTTTGGACACAAAAACTTATTTCACCTATTCCAATAACCTAAATTGGACTTCTTAAAAACCTAAAAATCCGGTCACTAGACATAACATTTTTGTTTACAAAACAAAAAAAAAAATTTTATTAAGTTCAAACAAAGTGAATAGGAAATATCTGTGTGTATGTGCGTGTGTGGTTTCATACATAGTAGTCAATTTCATGGACAGCAGTTTCTCTGAGCACCATTGACATAGTTGTAGCACCTTCTACATATCGTAACCTTGATGCATTCTTCCAACATTTGTAAAATTCCCTGAAATACTTGAGAAAAATGTTTTTCGTAATTGAAGAAACAGCTCACACATTAACTGTGATAACTTCTGTGTTGAAAAGAATATACGAATCTAATCTCTAACATGGGAAAATACAAAAAGAAATTACAGTAATATCAAAGATACATCAACACTCTAGGTCATTTTAAGAGTTTCAGTTTCTCTGATAAATTGTGATATTTGTGCTGTATTAAAATATTATGATCTGTAACATCATGTAATAACATTTTTCATACAACCATGCATGGAGACTAATCACTTGGCATTAATAAGTAGTATATAGGTGGCATTAATTGCATGCACTGCATAATTAATTCCCAACAGCTGCATGCCATTGGTCCACAAAATTAGCGATTCTACAACGTATATATATATATGTACATATTTATATTACAAAACAATCTTGTAATGACTCTTTTACGCATGGATTACATCCTTGTCATGGATTGGAATTTCGGACTTATGTTTTTACCGAAGTATTGCTTTGAGAAGAGCTGCAGTTTGTAAGACATCTTACGAATTTAAGGGGCACTATATGGGATTTATGTCGTGAAACATAAAATTTATGTTTCGGTTCACATAATATGAAATTGTTCATAAATAAATTTTGTCTGGCTATAATATTATCTAAAGATTGCATTGGTCTATGAACTATTGCTAACCAATGTCTCATGAAATCTTCACTAATTAATTAATAACAAACTGTCCCCCATTGAGGGTAGCCCTTGGTACTCCTCAGTATATTCTCAAAAAATAAATATGTAAACATAGATAATTAATTTACGCATATCATATATTATTTCAATGTACCGAAGTACATATGACAATTCTGTTCGGTGCCGGGGTTGTATCTGGTATGGCTTAGTGGATAAAGCATTAGCACGTAGAGCTGAAAACCCGGGTTCAAGTCCCGGCGCCGGAGGGAATTTTTCTTTGTTCCATTACTCTTTCATCGTATAGATAATTAAATTTAAAAAAAAAAAAAAAGAAAAGGGCATGAAAAATAATTACAATTGCTATTTATGTGAACCATGTGATTAATCAGGATTTGAAAGGATTTTTTTAACACTGTTATCACAATGTCATCCCCCAGAGATGTTGGCAGAGCAAATTGCCATCGAAATTCTTCAAAAAAAGCTTGTGTAGTCGGGTACCTATGAGCACGCCGAATACCTCAATGTGAATTAAGGCATATTTCAGCTTGAGTGATGTTTTTTGTTTATTGCAAATATTTCATCATCCCTTCTGAATATAACTTTAGTCTTTATAATGTTAGATTTGAACAAACTCTAATATTCATCTGCTTTCTCCTTAAAAATCCAGATCATTTGTGGTGGTGGTCTCTACGAAATTAGTTATACGTTGTGGCATTTTCTGCTTTGTTTCTTGGTTTTGTCTGTCAGAAGTTTCTAACCCTTAAAAGTATTGCTCTTCTCTGAATCAGAATGCACTAATTTCGTATTGTAATCAGTAGACCACTGAGAGCAGTATTGCTGCTGCTGCTGCTCTTGCTATTTTTTGTTCTTTATTTCTTTGAGTCTTCAGTTCATATATATTTATAGCTCCTGTTATTTGTTTCAAGTCAAATTAACACTAATTAGAAGGTGCTGTTTTCAGTATTGTGCAGCTTTAATTTTGTGTGTGCATTTGTTTCATATTAGAACACTTTAACATTTAAGAGAATATTAATTTAACAGTTTAGGCATAAAAAATGAGACACTCAGCAGTATTAATGCTTAACAGAAGACGAAGGTAGTGTGATAATCTCAAATATTTACTTCCAAACTCCTTATATTAATGGGTGTCATATGAGTTGTCAGTTTTCAAACTTGAGAAATTCCGAAAAAAATTAAGTCTGGGAATGCCTTCTTTCCTCCTTTTACAGATAAATGAAAATAACCTTTTCTTTATGAGATTCAGCTCAAGCATCGGCCTCAGTAGCGCAGTTGGTACAGCGCTGGCCTTCTGTGTTTGAGGTTGCGGTTTCGATCCCAGCCCAGGTCGATGGCATTTAAGTGTGTTTATTCAGTGTAAGAATTACCATTATTTGTTACGTAGTTTATTTGTGGTGAGTTTCTAAAAATGTTTCGCGGGCAAGAAAGATGGTGTATAAAAAGAATGGTTTAGTTTTTGTAACTTGGTGAGTTGATTCCAGAATGTCATCCAATTAATATGTTCTTGCTAAGTTTAGAAACTGCACAATTCATATATTCAGTAAGGTTCGGTATCATGTTGTTTACCTTAGTTTTAGAAACCAAATAACTGCCTGCATGCTTGCTTGTTATTTAATTAATTCAATTTCTTTTGCACTACGCAATTTAATATGTACTCGTACTTATGAAATTAAACTGGCATTGATAGTAATGTTTGTGTTAGGGGAGACTGTTGTACCTTTAAACACGTTTCACATATATTTTTTTTTTATTTTGGGAAATGAAATTTTTTAAATGAAAAAATGCTTGAAATAATTATTGAAGATTCCTTTACAACTTCCTGTATGTATTTTCCTGTTTTACAGAGCTATTAAGGATGGAAAAAATAACATGTAGGGATACTATGCGACCAAAGCGGGAACCGTTTTGTTTAGTGGCACTGTGATTCGCTTCACAACACAGGCTGTGCTGTAAAGTCCACATCAGATGCAAAATGAAGCACATGCCGAACTGCACTCTTGCTTCATTATTATCAACACGATTTATATGTTATATGTTTGTATAACGGGTTACTATATCAGAGCGTTCTATTAGATATTTCCTTTTATCTTTACATTTTTTTAATGCAAACCTCATGGATAGTATGAGTTTTTGTAAAGTTTCCTTGCATCCTTTAAAACCTACCTCTCTCTTACAAAATTTATGCAACTTTCCTAATGTTGGAAGCTCTTTGTAGAGACTATAATATTTATGAACTTCTCTTATAATATACGCTAGGACTGATTACCTAGTTGGTTTCTTCCGAGGCTTTCCCCAACCATGAAGTGAATGCCAGGTAATCTATGGCGAATCCTCGGCCTCATTTCGCCAAATATCTCGCTATCACCAATCTCATCGACGCTAAATAACCTCGTATTTGATACAGCGTCGTTAAATAACCAACTAAAAAAATCTTATGATACATTTGTCCATGTCATCTAATTCAACCTATTTGCAGGAGGTCGTCTAACTTTGCTTGGTGTCGATATTTCTAAACTCTTGTCCTCACATTCTTTACCTTCCATTCTAATCCTACTAATTATTGTTTCCTTATTTATCTTCACATTAGCTGCATGCAGCATGCTCTGTTGTCTTCGATAGAGGTAGGAATAAACAGTTGTCATTTCTTCATCACAAAACGTTATGACAAATAATGCTCCGCGCTTGGCTACGAAACACACGTCTTCCTACACGCGGCATTGCTACCAGATTGAAACGCTAGGCATTGGATGTGACGACACTCCAACAGTAAACATACGCAGCGAGCATGGAGTTCCTCATTCTGCCACGACGGATCCCACATTGATTGCATAGTATGTAATGTGTTCAAAAGTACAACAGGTTCATATACCTTGGAATAATACCCTCTTGTAACCTGGAACACATGGAATATAGGTGGGAATATAGCTGTAAAAACTGGCAATCCTATTTAAAATGTATTTGCAATCATAAACCAGACCAGGCTTCTCTGATTGAGATTTTATTTCCTGGAGGAACAATAACTGCTTCAATGCATCCAAATCAATTGGATGGGCCTCTTAACTCCAGACTTACTTCGTGACATGATCTTAAAAAAAGAAAAACAAAAACCGATAGTATCATGCACCTTAGAACATGTTCCATGGTACAAGATGTTCAAAGGTACAACAGGGTGCATGTTTAAACAAATATGGCTCCCAAAACTAGAGATTCGAATAAATGATGGAAATTAAAATATGTCATTACTCACCAGACAATGGGTAACACACTGTACTTGATAGATAGTAACAAATACAATCTGGTTTTGTGTTAGAAAACATATATCAATGAAAGAAATGTTTACTTTTGGTATTAAAAAAATTGTTTTGTCCACAGAACTCACACTTTGTAATAAATCAAACTGAAACTACGACCAGGGCTACTTAGTGGCTTTCTCTACAGTCTACTTCAGTTTGAGTCCTCTAGGTAGCAGCAAAAATTAAAAAACAAAAAATGTTCAAAGCTACACTATGCTGAAGGTACAACAGTCTCCCCTACTCAATTCAGCGTCATTTCATAATAGTGGGCATATATTGTATGGATGATGTGATGTTTGCTTCATATTCTTGGGTGAACTGTATAATCATGTATATTGGTCTTGTTTCTTTGCATGGTGAGACTCAGAATGACATGTAGTCTTGAAAATAATGTATAGGAATTGATCAGACAGCATTTGAAAATTTCATTCAGACACCTATATCTGTTGTGTAAGAGAGATGCTTCTTTATAATTCAGATGAGATGCGGTTGTAAACAGGCTTTTGATCTTTGGTTAAAAAAAAAAAAACATAAGACTACCTTTAGAAGATGAAGTTCTAGCTGTCACTTGTTACTCAGTGTGACTTTTATTAGTTTGGACAAGGACTTACATTGTTCATACCATATCAAGACTTAAATTCATAATTGTATTTTCCTTTTCATTAATTTCGGATTGACACTTCAGTATTTTTAAATTCCCATATTTCGAAGCATTGGGATAAATTATGGCTTTTAGGATATAAGAATCATTGTTTAAAATGAAAATTTTGATCTTCATGTTATTACCTTTTGTTAATAAAATATCTACCGTTTTTTGAAATATGATAAAATTATTAACAAGAACCTCGTATACATCCTTTTCCATAGTGAAATTAAAATTTTCCTCTACTTTTCAATACCCTATTGCTCTTATCGAGATTAAAATAGTCCAGGGATGCAGAACTGGGTGCCAGTTGTGGCATACGTCACAAGCTGAATTATGTCATTCATCCCTTCCCTCAGTCCTATGGGTCATTCACATGATAAGTAAGGTAAAGCGGATTTGTTTTTGGTGAAATTTAACACATTATCTTTCGAAAAATAACTGTTTAAAGAGAAGTAGCAAAATGAATACTTCAGTATTCAATATGATCATATATGCTTTGGCTGCAGCACCTATGAGTTCTGTGTTTGGTTCTACATACGTATGTGAACAAACATTCTCGAAAATTAACTTCATTTTGAGTGACAATTGGTGGTATTTTATTTATTGTGGAATGTTACTTGAAGATATTTGTTTGTATGGTTTATTGACAAAGACTTCCTTGTATTAGAAATAACAGAGATTTTCTTGGATTGGAAATAACTGAAAATAGTGACATTGGGATTAGTGGCAGTATCAGCTATGTGGTGGTGGTGGTGGTGGTGATAGTAGTTGTGATGGCTGGCTGGCTGATGATGAAGATAGTGGTGGTGTTGGTAATAGTAATTGTAAAAACAGTTGTTGGTAGTAGCAGTTCCTGCCAATAGGAAGACTTCAGTAATAACCAGACTCTGTAACTTTTGGCTCCTCTTTGTGGGGCTATTTAAAAGAAAAAGTATCTCCTAACAGTGAGAAGTGTTGAGGACATGAATGGGAAGTGGCAGGTAACATTCCACAGTGGCTAATAGTGATGTAAATCTCATTTACGTAATTTTGATAAAATAATGCAATCTAAAGGTGTAAAGAGTGTTATGGATCAATAAAGTCAAACCAGTAATAAATTACTGTATGGGCTTTTATTTTGATTTTAAAATTATTGGTTGAAAATATTCTGTTCTATAATAATGGCAGTGGTGGAAATAGTAGTAGCATTGGTGTTTACTTTCTTAATATACATACATATATATATTGGGACTCCCAAGAAGAAGATGGGAAGATGAATTGTAAATGTTTCCTATATGGATGGAACAGGCCATATCAGCCTACCAAGATGATATATACTGGGTGGAAGTGAAATAACTTTGCAGATTGAAAGGGATCATAGGGTACATTTAAATGAATAGAAAATCTATATTATGTTTTGTGATTAAATGCACGGTTAATTAGAAAATTAAGTTTGAAGTTTCAGCACTCCGGCAACATTGCTGCTAACACATTCTACTCGTGATACAGATGTAAGAGGTCAACGAACTGTGTGTGTCTTGGTAGGTGAGCTGTTCTCTGCCTCGATGTTGCCACCATTTCGAATCGTACAGGGGCTTCAAATTAGAGGTTTTTAAAAATAAATTTACACGAAAACCATCCATGCTATTGAAATACATCAGAGTTAAATTATTCTTTATTAGATTTCCTATTGATGTGGACAGAAATCACGATCCTACTCGCAATAGTTTCTGAATAAGAGGTTATTAAACATTTGGGAGGGGGACATTCCCCCCCCCCCCCGAAAAATCTATGAACTTTCCACCAATATGATGATATACTTTTTTGTTACATACAACATAAGCTATTCGCTCTGAAAATCTGCAAGACTATTTCACTTCCACTCTGTATATACAGGGCGATTCACTGAGATTGTGCCATACTCTAAGACAGGGATGCAAAACTTAGCTACAATTGTAGCACACATCACAAACCTGAACACGCAACTCATCCCTTCCCTTCAACCCTCGCGTCATTGTAGGGTAGTGGGGAGAAGAGATAATTTTGTACATATGGAGTTAATCTTCTCAAAAGAATATTGGACAAAATTTTGTACGACGTCAACAAAAGTGATATTCCTCGAAAATTACTACAGTTAGACTTGTCCCCCTTTTTAAAGATAGGTACAATTCGACCCTCCCAAGTACGAACATTGTAACTCAATTTTTTATGGTTTTGAGTTGTCCTAGTTAATATGGTCTTAAATCGTTTCTTTTTCTCCTAGTACTATCATTGTAACTCTAAACCTCTCCAATTGTATGTAAAATCTTATTGCTACTCTACATATCTTTACACGATCATTTTAAAACTTCATTTTCATCTCCTGAAAATGTAAGAAAGTGAGTTACAATGTTAGTACTTGTGAGGGTCGAATTGTGGACTCCTTCCATTGTTCTGGTACAATTTCCTTTTCCCAAAGTACTAGTGTATTTTAATGTGTGTTACTTTTAAAACAGATTTTATTTAAAAACAAAGTTAATTACAATATATAAACCGATTTTTCATGCGAATTTTTACGAAATTAATAACACATCTATGTACTTACGCTGCAGAATTTCTAAATTAAATTACATAACTTATTATTTGGCATTATAAATGCGTCTTTTATAAGCATTCCAGAAAACGGAAGTGTTTATTTTGGTGCACAGTAAATGATTTCATTTTTTAATAGCTCTTAAATCATAAATAGTAATTCATTAAAGAATATGAACTGTAAACTGGAATATTGAGAAAATGATAAAATGACTGAATTATTGCAAAATGCGTAAAATGTGTTAACGAAAAAGTATATGAATCCATTATCAACGATTTTTCTCTTTTGTCCTTCTGGGATTGAGCCTTCACTTTTTCTGACATTTTCATAAACTCTGGAGCATGACTCAGTGAATTCGTATCCATGCCCTTTTTTTTTATCTAACCTGTGTGATGGAATGTCTGCCTTATTTTTTTTTTCATTATAAAATGAAATTAAACATTATTCCGAAGTTTTAAGTTACATATTTTGATGCATAATAAGTATTTTGGCATATTTTACATATTTTGAAGGCTATTGCATATTTTGCAAGAATACACATTTCTTTCACCAAGTTTCCCTCGACTTAACCTGGGTTCGATGGAGTTTGCTTGGTCAACCAAGAACACCTCTCTATTCCCCTGGGAATTCTGCAACCTCCTCGGATCGATGGCATCTGTGTGTTCTCATTTTAGTATTGAAACCAAATTAATGTTGCTTAGCAAGGCTAGTATTACTGAAGTGATATATCCAGTGGATGTAGTAGCAAAGTTCCCACACCTTGGTGTTGTGGTCTAAGACATCCTGCCTAGGACTCTCATTACAGAAAGTGCGCACATTGGTTCGAGTCCTCATGGGTTGGGGGGGGGGGGATTTTCTCATGGAATTTCTGCCAGCATATTGGACCAGTACCCACCCAGCATCACGATGCAGTTGGAGAGCTATGATACATAGCAAAATATAATTACAAAAGCCAGCTATAATGGCTGAGTGTGAGACAGAGCAAACAAGAGGAAAAACAGGTGATGCTATGAAATTAAAATTTAATTCAGTGATGTGTCGAAATTGTGGTTATGCAACTGTGTGCAAAATAAGTGACATCCTAAGCAGAAATAAGATATCATAAGAGGACAACCAGTGTTACAGAACATTGAGTTAACCTGTTCAAATATGTTTTGGTGACAATGTGAGATGTTAAAAGAAGCTTTTCACTCTGCAAGATTGATTGTGCTATTGAAGATTTTTATTCGAGATTGGAAATACATATGGATATATACTATGATGCTACCACGAAAGAATGAAGAAAGGTAAGTAATATTTTTTAAATTTGTTTGCTCATTTGTAATTAATGAGTTTGATGTGCATGAAAGGCTCATTTGAATTTATAGGTATATGTATACTCTAAGTCCACACCTGTGGAGTAACGGTCAGCACATCTGGCCGCAAAACCAGGTGGCCCGGGTTCGAATCCCGGTTGGGGCAAGTTACATGGTTGAGGTTTTTTCCGGGGTTTTCCCTCAACCCAATACGAGGAAATGCTGGGTAACTTTCGGTGCTGGACCCCGGACTCATTTCACCGGCATTATCACCTTCATATCATTCAGACGCTAAATAACCTAGATGTTGATACAGCGTCGTAAAATAACCCAATAAAATAAATAAAAAAAGTGTATACTCTATATGTGAAGTTAATTCAAAATGGAGTATTTATAATATTGCAAAAATTTAAATATTTTAGATACAAGCAAAAAAGTGCAATTCTTTTCATTTTCGCTAACAATAAAGCATCTGTATTGCATCACCAAATATTTAAATTCATGTTTTGGTTAGCTTCATAATTAAAATACCGCACATGTTCTGCAACATTCTGTATTTGTTCTGAAAAATGGGATATTAGTTCATGTCTAAGGAAATAATACCAGTACGGACTGGAAGGTCTGGGGTTCGATCCCGAGTGGTGACGGGATTTTTTCTCGTTGCCAAACTTTCAGAATGGCCCCGAGGTTCACTCAGCCTCCTATAAAATTGAGTACCGGGTCTTTCCCTGGGATAAAAGGCGGTCAGAGTGTGCCACACCACTTCATTCTAGTGCCAAGGTCATGGAAAGCATGGGGCTCTACCTCCATGCCCCCCCAAGTGCCTTCATGGCATGTGACGGGGATACCTTTACCTTTTTTTTTTTTTTTTTTTTTTTTACATATTTTAGTAATGCATAAAATCACGACTGTTGCTGTCAATGTTTACTATGAATTCTTTACCAAATAAACTAATGCAAGAAAAAAAACATTTCTCGTATAGGGACATGAGAAAACACTAGAAATTTACTTTCAAATAAAAATATACATTTTGATTTACAAGTGCCTTTTGTGCATATCACTCTACTGACTTTGTACCCACTTATAGTAAAACCTTAGTTTACGAGTATAATTCGTTTCGAAAACGTGCTCTTAATTCAAAACACTTGCATATCAAAGCGACTTTCTCCATTAAAAAAAAAAAACAATGCAAACTCATATTAATTCGTTTCACAACCTTTTATTCATATAAAATACAGTATAATTTAGGTAAAATTCAGTACAACAGTGCAACGCAAATTACTTTACTGTATTTTGTTTTTTAGTGTCTTTCACTTGTTTTACTGCTTAGTAAACTTCTTGAACATTTAAAGAAAATATTTTCACTACCATTAACAGAATCATTTCTGACTGCTTGACTGGCTGGAATCTTTTGCTTTGACTAAAAACCTATCCAAGGACACCTGCTTTTGCCTCGTTTTGAGGATTTTGCGGAAATGTGATGTTGCGTTGTCATTAAATATATTTATTACACGCACTGCTATAACCTTATAAGGATGGTGAATTTAAACAAAATTTTGTACTGCTTCAAATTTTTTACACACCTCTTTAATCTCATTTGAAGCGAGGAATTCGTCCGCTCTTTTCTCCTCTTCCTCCTCAGATGAGATCCCCTCCATTGCCTCTTGCTGTTGCTCACAAGCAAATCAAGTTACGTACAAATCATGCTGCTCATATTGCAAGACATCGCTCGTTTATCAAACAAAAATGTCTGCCCATTGTTCGCTCATTTTATAAAACACTCGCAAATCAAGTTACTCGTAATCCAAGGTTTTACTGTATCTTAAAAGCTCCAGAGCCCAGAGCTTTACCTATAATGTTAGGAAGGTTTTCTTCTGAAATGTACAATATTTTAAAACAGAAAATAATATGTTAGCAGACTGTTCACATTGAAGACATGCGAGGTCTTTTTGTAGAGGCTTTCTGAATATGCTACATTCCTTTTTGCAATTTTGTCAGTTGCTTTTCTCATATATCTTCTGTTCTGTTCCGTTTGTTCAGGGCACTGGTCACATTAATCAAGAACTTTCGTAGTTTTTGACCAGTAAAGCTTTTTCATCTTTTTCGTGTTATTTCTTGAAACAGACTCTGGTTCTAGCAATGTTTCTCCTTATTCCACAGACAGATTCCATCTCAGTGAATGGAACATTAACTTACATTATTTTCAGTTATAAAATCACGTTAATTTACAGATATGGTAGCCTATATATTATTTTACAAATGTTAACAAGCTTCATAATTTAATTTAAAAATTTAAAATATATTTGGTTATTTTATTCTTAAAAAAGACAGATGCTAATGAAATAAAAATCCTATATTATGAGTTGTTTTTGAGCTCTTTTACAAGTAGCATTATGAAATGAGAGTAGAAATATCAACATACTTAGCCAGAAGATTCCTATTGGGCAATGGCTTCATACTGGAGTTAGGGTGGCTCCGTTGATCTCCCATGGTAAGCCAATCCATGAAAGATGTCTAGTGTTTTTCCCTAACTTAATTGGCTATAAATTTAATCAATTAGATAATACTAGCTATTACTAGCATTGTAGTATTTCGTATCTCTTTCTGTACACTGTTCACTATAACATTTCTCACTCTACATGTAGTTTTCTCTTCTATATGTAACAGTTTCTTACATTTTGTATAGGTAAAGTGAAATATGTCTGCACAAGTGGTTGTGATGTCAAGGGTTGCAACAGACCTTACAACCCCTGAATGTCAATGGATGATTCTAAACAGATGATCTAAAAGACTGACTTCCACAACTAACTGTATACAGAATGACAGAATTGAGACTGAAGGGTAAGTTGCAATGAGAGTTATATCACAGTCTACTATATACAGTCACGAAGCTTGAGTTGTGAGGGTGCTAGGAACTAATAGATTGTGACGGTACTAGTTCGCATTGTCCTAGTGGTTAGCAACTGTCTATGGATGCACATTTACTACGCATTGAGCTTCTTGATTGTATATATTACTGTGGTTATATATAAGAATCGAGTCTGGTAAATGTCTTGATACAATCAATTTCATGTATAGTACCTCACAAAATTTTCAACTGTAGGAGTATTAGGGATTTAGTGATAGGTGGAGTAAGTTGAAGTTGGTGTTTGAAAATAATAATGTGTTTACTTAAAAGTTTTTATTTGGAATTCACTTATACAGATTTAAAACTTGTAATATATTGGTTTAGTCGAATTTGTTACTAATTTTCTTTCAAACTATTAAACTAGTGTGTCTTAAAAATTAGCGTAGGGAAGCTAAATTGCTTTGTGTTTACATTATTTTTGCATCATGTTGTTGCACATACATACATACATAGATGGAGCTGCTAATTCTTACCCATAAGTAGGGACCAGATTTTTAGGTAGTCACATTCTAGGTTATTGGAATAGGCGAGATAGGTTTTTTGTCTAAACTGTGAAAGGGTCGCAAACACAGCCTGATTGTTAAAAATGTACACTTACAATACAATACAAATGGCTTTTAAGGAACTCGCAGGTTCAGTGCCGCCCTCACATAAGCCCACTATATTTTTTCGTCCTCTGGTGTTTTATATCCACTATTATTTCGTCTACAGTTTAAATGTCCATTGTGCTATTTTGTCCTCTGAAAGTTTGGTCCACATTTTATTATGTCCTACATCCTCTTTATTAAGTTGTCCATTTTATTGTCTCATCCAGTACACTGCGTGCAGTATTCCTGATTGTCCATTTGCATAAATGGTTTAAAACTAATACACCATTACTACTATATCACTACCACTATAATAATAATAATAATTAATGTAATAATATTTACTCACTATAAAAACGTACAATATCATAATGACGTAAATGTTATAAAATTCCAAGTTAGACTATTCCAGATTTTCTTCTCCGATTACTTCTGAGTACAATTTAGTTGCTAACTTGTAGCACATAGGTACAAGTTAATGTTGTTACTGTTACAGTATTCTTGATATCTGCCCACTCTTTGTCGAATTTGTGTTTGGTTAATGATGTACCTTTTTTCAATAGGATAGCAAATGTTAGTATGGCCTCCCATCAACTGTATGATCAGTGCTTCGTTTTCTTGTTGGTCTTTCTGTAAGTGCTCTAAGAATTTCCAAATGGACGAATGGTGAGTTACTATTAATTTTTGAAACCTCAAATGCCAAACTTCTACAAAATTATTTGTCTTTTGCATTCCATTTAAAACTTCGTCGTATACATTCCATAATTGTGGTGGATATCTTGGTGCCCTGCGTTTTATGCGTTCTGTTGGATTGTTTACTTCCACTTTACCTTCTTTCGTAATATGTATTCCAGCAGTGTGATGAATGTCGGTTATGCAATGGGCATTGCATATTTGCCTTTTTTCACAGCCCCAATATGTACTTCTACCATTTCTACTGTGTGAATGAAAGTGGTAAGTATAATTGTTATGATCTAGCATGTCCTGCCCTCTTACGGTTGTTATCATATAAGCCATGTTAAATGTTTTCATTTACTTCAAAATTTAATACTGAACTAATGAACTACATATTTCCATTGAAATGAACATTATTATGCTACAATATAATTAAATACGTTTTCATAGGAATCCTTGTTTTTTTTTTTAATTGTATATTGGAACCACTTGTTACCCAAAAATTACAAAATATTCGAGAACAAAATATTTAGTTGGCACAGAAATTAGTGGACAAAGAAAAATTGGGAAAAAAATTATGGACACAATAATTCTTGACCGAAATACTAATGGACAAATTTTCTGGTGGACGAAATGTTTGCTGGACTAATTTCCTTGGGCAAAATAGCTGTGGACGTGAGATAGTGGACATATCGTCCTGGAAGGGTTATGACATTTTTAATGGGATCAGATCTTATTTTATTACTTGATTATGTGTATTGAAAGTAAAAGTTTAATTCATTGATAAATGTCTTCTTTAATTAATATACTATAATAACAATAACCATAATTGCTAATAATGTTAAATCAGACACACATTATTACTATTTATTTTCACTAATAGGCCTATGACTTGTTAATTAACTTGTGAAAAAATCTTTCATTATTGTGTGACTGCTATTTGCACATCTCTTTTCAATGACACAAGCCACATATTGCTAGCAGAAAAATCTTCTGTATTCAGTTACTGAAGTCAGACTGAGTTACAATGTGAAATTGAATCTGTCTCATAGTTGGTGCTTTACTTCAAGACCTTCAGAATTTTCTTCAGATTTACTTAAGGAAAGGCTAATGGATGGCTCTGGTTAAATATGGGAGTATAGAATAGAAGAAAAAGACAACAAAAAGTGTAGAAAGAACTAACATTCCACAGGCACAAACTGCTTGTCAAACAGCATACTGGACGTACTGTAACACAATATTATATTTTTATGACATTGGCAGATTCTTCACTCTAATTCACAAGAGAATTATTAATGAGCTTATATCAAAACCTTCACTCAAACTGTGCACACAGATATATTTCCACTGTCGATAGGCAAAATGTAAAATATTAACTGTAAGGGTGTGCGACTTACTTGGAATGTTGCATTAAGAAACAATAGTGCGCACTTAGAGGGAATAGCTGAGTTGTTATCCTCCGTGAATCACTACTCTGTCATGTATGTTCAACGCTTTTTGCCAGCTGAGAAACTATCCACTAGAGGTAGTGATCTACTCAATTTTTCGTTAATCTTTTATTCAGGCTTTAATTTCGCAAACTTAGGTATGGGCAGCTGATTTTTTGTATTTGTCTATTTGCCCTGGAGCTCTAGCAATGTATGTAGTTTGAGGGGAGGTTTCGACTTAAGCTCATTAAGAGTACCCTTGTTAAACTGATAGTCTGTGTATTTTGTGTTTCAATTTACATATATTTTTCATTTGTGAACATACCAGATTATAATCTGGATACATAGAAGCAGCACAGATATTCTCAGTGGCATGGTGGTAGATGTACAAGATATTTGTAATATCTGCCCTTACGACGGACACGATTGGCATTATCCTTAGCAGTTTTTGCAGCTGCGGAAGCAGTCTGGACAGCTTTCTTCGTGTTGGAGAAGGCATTGCGTTCTTTTGTCAGCTTCCTGTCTATTGTCTGAGCACGTTGTTTGGCCAGCTCTAAGAACTGAGTTTTCTGTGCCAGCTGTTGTTGAGCCCCTTCTACAGTGGCATCTGCTGCAGACATCGAATGCTGAGCCACTTGCATAGCACTGTTCAACGTCTTCAACTGGCGAAGGACATAAGTATTAAAAATTTATTTGTATACATTGGTGACCATCACAGATAATTCTGTAGGACCAAAAAATTAATGTCTACATAGAGCAGGGCCGGGAAACAGTCTCTCTCAGAGAGCTCAGTCTCTCCCATTACCTTAGTTGCTGTTATGCTATTTACAATACGAGTTTACTGTCCCTGGATATAAGTATACAGCTTAATGCAATTTTAAGTAGAAGTTCTTTAACATCATGACCAGGTGATTATAACTATTGAGTGTTCATTTCAAAGTGTGTTATGACGTCACTGTTGAGAGTCAGCGATTTGAAGCGAGTTTCAGCTTTTATGTCAGAGAAGTTGCTTATTAATCAAGGCGTTAAATCTGAACTTGAGAACGTGTACAGTATAAGTTGAACGTCGTAGCAACAGATGGCGGTCTGCACGGTCTGTGTGCTACCACAACCTCTTTCGAACTGTGTTTTGCGCGGGCAAGTCGTACGCATGGTATTTGTTATCATCGGTTGTGTACGGTAACATTCCACACACAAATCAAATGCTCCATGTCCGTCGAAGTTAATGTCAACAAATACGTAAGTAATCGTCTTAACCCTCTCCCCATATCCCGACAGTAAGAAAAAAACTCACCTCAGTACGTGTTTCCAAACAGTTCACATTCCTGCCACTACCGGCATTACGGTACATATCGTTAAGTACTCATCTGAATGAACGCCGTACTTGCCAGGCAACTTCTCTGGCACATAGGTAATACTCCTCTGTGGAAGTGTAGGAAAATTTAATTCTCTAGGCTCATTGGCTAGCCACATGACGGCATACGGCGAGCTATGACACATTTTGAACTGAACACGCAGTAGAGACCGGAAAAATATGAAATTTCATATTTTACACCATTAATCACAGAATATTGGAAATCATATTTTTTTGTTATGAGTAGAATCGAAATGGAGGTATTTGTGTTTTTTTTTTTTTTTTTTCATATTTTATAATATTTCGTAAAAAGTTTCACACTATGAGCAAATCTCCATATTTTCCAACACTGAATCCTATTATTTGGCTCTTAGACTCAAATTATAGAATTCAGAACAACAAATACGAAAACTTTTTAGAGGATTCTGACAAACTACAAAACATGACGACGAAGAATAGAACAGGCTAATGCATTATCTGTGACTCAAGTTTTGCTGTAATAAATACAGTAAGCTCAGTCTTAAGCAAGTTGCAGAGGAAGTCGGTTCACTTTGTGCAAGTCAGGGGATAGTAACGTGTAGTAGAGGCGTTGACCTGTGTTAAACCGGTGAATAAGTGTGCGTAATAGTGAAATGATGGACAGTGCAGTGAAACAAGACCTAATTGAAATGAAGAAGAGCATGGCAGAGCTAAGGAAGAAGAGGGAAGAAATTCAACTGGAAAACGAAATTCTGAAAAGCAGATGGGATCAATTTGAGGAGGAAAAGAGGAGGAAGAACTTGTTATTTTTCGGGATAGAAGAAAAAGATAGAGAACAGAGTATCGATACATATGAGAAGATATTAGGAGTGTGTTGGGAGTGTTTTGGTATGGACGTGAGCTATGGACAAGTACAGGATGCATTTAGAGTAGGAAAGAAGCAAATACAAAATACAGAACAAATTAGGCCAATATTAGTAAAATTTAAGAGTGTGGTTACAATGGAGAGGATAATGAAGAATAGAAGGATGCTACAGAACACAACGATCAGAATAGATGACGACTGGAGCTATGAAGTGAGAAGTAGAAGACGAGTTTTAATCCCTTTTCTTAAAGCAGCACGAAAAAATGGACAATTCGCGAAACTCATCAAGGACAAAATTAATATAAACAATTTGGTTTTTAGTGTAGAGGAGTGCTTAGTAACGTGAAAAGAACCGATCGTAGACTCAGAAGAAAAGGAAAGGAACAGAAAAATTTTGAAAGAAAAAAATCAAGAATATTGTATCTAAAGGCGAGGTTAGTGACACAAGTGTGGTGAGTGTACGTGAGTCAAATGCAAATGTATCAAATTCAGCGAAAATTTCCGGAAATCAGGCAGTGACGTCAACCGAAGAAGAAACAGGAGTGACGTGAACTGGTATTCAGCAAGTTCAGCAAGCTCAGCAGAACAAGACCACAATGCAAGCGAATGGAAATAGTGGACATCAGATGGGAGCAATTCCGAAGTGGGTGAAGGGACTAAGATCTAAATCGAGGCTGACTAGAAGTAGAGTAACGCAAGTAGGAGATAGTTCAGGGAGCAGTGATGAAGGAAGAGGGGAAAACAAGGTGAAAAAAACAGTATGACTTAGGGAAATGGTGTGGAGGGGAAATAAATTGTGAGAGAAGAAAACTAAGACCTAAAAAGTAGCAATGTGGAAAAGGGAGTAGTGAAAAGTGCAAATAATTAGAGATGTAGAGTGAGGGGGTTTACAGTATTTTTGGTATAACGATGGGTTAGGAGTAAAGTAGAGGAAGAATTGATGAAAGACAAAAAAGACTAGTGGAAGAATTGCAATAATAAATTAAGAATAAATAATGTCCCAATTGACATGTACAAGAGGCGTGTAAAACGGTGAGACGACACTGTATATTAATAATGTGAAGTGCCACCTCACCGAAAGGTATATTGCTTAAAGACAAATATATACATTCATACAGTAAGCTGCATGTGCCCACCTGTTGAGCTGCGAGCTTTGCAGACTGTATAGATGACTGCGCCAACTGCTCAGCATCCTGCAGTGAACGGCTCTGATCCTCCATCAAGGTCTCAGCCTCATGCAGCTGTTTCTCTATATGCTCCATTAAGGACTGCCTACCTGTCATCGCCACCTCTGCTGTTTCTGCAGCTTGTGATGCTTTCTCTGCAAGTTGTGATTTTACCTGCATAAAAAAAAACATGTACTTTTTCTGTTGGTGATTATGTTTCCTACTTGTTCTGATTACAGTATCTCCTTCCTCTAGGAAGATATTTTAAAGTTTCTGTTGGAATAATTCCAATTATTATTTCCCTAATGAGGTGTTTAACATTTCCTATCCACATGATTTTGCTATTCTGCAGTACATATAAGGATCACCTTCAAATTTATACAGATGGATCTCTAAATCCTAATAATGGGACATCAGGAGCAGGGTATTATATTCCAAAATATCAAGAAAGTTATTTCATACCGTGTTCATCCTCCTCCAGTCTTGACACTGAATTGCTAACTATTGATGCTGCTCTTCAGTGTGTTACTCAAATTTCTGAAAAATCTATTTGCATACTTACCGACTCCAAAGGGGCTGGCTATATTTAATATAATTAAATATGTACCAAACCTATATGCACATAGAATTATTCCAGTTCAGAAACAACTAAGTAAACTAAAAGAACTCCAAAAGGAAATAACATTTCAATGGATACCTAGTCATTGTGGTATACCTGGAAACGAGAAAGTCGATAATATTGCAAAACAGGCAACATATTTGCAACCAAGACCTCTAATTGTCAGGTCCACACCTGTGGAGTAACGGTTAGCACGTCTGGCCGTGAAACCAGGTGACCCGGGTTCAATTCCCGGTCGGGGCAAGTTACCTGTTTGAGGTTTTTTCCGGGTTTTTTCCTCAACCCAATATGAGCAAATGTTGGGTAACTTTCGATGCTGGAACCCGGACTTATTTCAACGGCATTATCGTCTTCATCTCATTCAGACGCTAAATAAGCTAAGATGTTGATAAAGCGTCGTAAAATAACCTACTAATTGTCAGCATCTCTTACAACAAAAAGGTTATTTTCAGGATGCTGTAAACCTGCTGGACGAATCCTGTCCATATTCTATAATTACGAAGTTAGTCAATCCAGGATTAAATAAATCAATCAGTCAACCATCCAACCAATCATGCACTGTGGCACATCAAACTTCGGAAGGCTTTGGTCTCAATCATAATTTTCTGCCAAACTTATCTATCTTCTGCCGTGGTCCTATTTCTTTCTATTCATTCCATTTGCACCTGGACATTCTATCGGAATCTGGGCCGTCCCAAAGGTCTCCTTCTATTTGGTAGTTCTTTCCAAGCAATTTTTATCAGGGAGGGTTGCAAGGAGTAGTGAAGTGCACTCCATAACCTCTCCTACTCAAATCCCATCTATGGTGCAACCTGTTTTAACAAACGAGACTCTGGGGACCAAGTCATAGTGGATAACTGTTCCACCAAAAATGGAGGAAATGCCTTTTCTGCATGTTGACCTGCCATGGCTTACACAAGCGTCTCATAAGTGGTGAAGAGGGGTTATGGTTGGTGGAGTTGTCTGACAAGTCATATGGACCCGCCAACCAACAGCAGATGTGGTCCTCCAAGCAATTCGAGGATTGTGTTTAGGTGATATAACCGCCATAACACAAAAATATGGTGCCTACATTAAAACTTTTTGCAACATCATTACTATATTGAGAGCAAGAGAGTTAATGGCTTTATTGCCAAGAACTCAGCATCAGTTAAGAACTTTTATCAAGGTTTGTTCTTCTCTTCTTAATAGATGTCCCAATCAGCCCTGTCTTAAACTTTTAACTATTGCTACATCCGGGAATGATGCATATAAATATGTTTTACCAAGAAAAATTAATGAATTTATTTTTGACGAAAATAACACAGAATGTCTGTTTACTCAAAATCGGTTCCAATCCTCATTTTGTAATCTTTGCTCTTACATAAGCTAAATTAATATGTGAAATGGTACAGACAATACGTCTACAAAAAAAGTTTATATAAAAGAAATTAATTACAGACGTGGACAAATTATTAACAAAATTGACGATTTTTATGATAATTCTGTTTACAAAATTTGACTTTTCAATTTACACTACAGTTGACAATTTTTCATATTTCTATCATTATAGTAGACAGAAAAATGCAAAAATGTCAACTGTAGTTTAAATTGAAGAGCCAATTTTTGTAAGAATATATATAAAAAAATCTTTCATTTTGCTAAAAATTTGTAAATATGCAAAAATGTCAACTGCAGTCTAAGTTGAAGAGTCAAATTTTGTCAAAATATAAAATAAAAATCTTCAGTTTTGCTAATTATTTGGAAATATCCAAAATGTGAACTGTAGTCTAAATTGAAGAGTCGAATTTGGTAAAAATATATAGTAAAAATCTTCAGTTTTGCTAATAATTTGTAAATATCAAATGTAGTCCAAATTGAAGAGTCAAATTTTCTAAAAAATATACAATACAAATCTTCAATTTTACTAATAATTTGGAAATACGCAAAAATGTCAAATGCAGTCTGAATTGAAGAATCATATTTTGTAAAAATATATAATAAAAATCTTCAATTTTGGTAATAATCTGTCCACGTCTGTATTCTCACAATTTTATTATTCGTCTACCTGAAAACTTGTTCAAATACAAATGTTTGAGCTTTCAGATATTTATACAAATTGCTGTACAAATGAACTTGATTCTAATCATTATACAAATAGAGCAAAAAATAAGCCAATTTGCTATAATTTTCTACAGAATTATATCTCCAATTGAAAACTTCTTGAGATAAAAAATGACAGAGAAGTCAGAGAATCCTGATGATTGCATGAATACGTCTTTCTTTTCTTTGTTGTTTTGTATTTTATTGTTATTTTTATCATTAGGGATATGGTTGATGAAAGAAGAAAGATACTCTTTCAGCTTTCCCAATAACAGGACTGCCTCAATGGACAAAGCATAACACACAGAGTGAAAACAAAAACAGACCACAAAAGAGAAATGTGGGGAACAAACAAAAAAAGGGAAATTAAGTACAGGAAGGATAAGAGCATACATATAACAGGCCTAAACATAATAAATGGATTAGACGTTCAAACAAAAGTTCTTCCTCTTTAGGGAACAAAGTACAGGTGGTATTTTAAAATGGCAAGTAAAGGAAACATCACAAATGAAGTTGTTGTTCAGCTGGAACTTCTTGCAGAAAGTGACAAAGAGGCCAACTACTTCAATGGAGGTGAGGTGATATTTCTCCAAATAGAATGGAACTGTGGGCTCATAAATCCTGTATTTTTCTGCTTGGACTTCAGCGGGCTGTTGTTCCTGTGCCTCGAACCTGATAGTCAGGTCGATAATGTAGCCGGATGTAGAGACTGGTGGAATGGCAAGCATGTCAATTTGCCGATAGGATTCCTCTTGAGAGATGCCATGGACTTCTTCGTCTACAGTGAGACCTTTCTTCCTCAAGGCTTCGGCAGTCATGGACCTGATTCTGTTATTGTTCAATATTTTTTAATTGTATTTGACTTTCGGTATGTAAACTGCTCTTGACTGTCTAGCATCCACGACAAAACAATTATATTAATTAATTAATAATTTTCTATTCAAAAACAACCTCTTGAATTTACAGGCCGCCAGTTCGTGCAACTTCTCCCTTTTCACATATCGCTAGATGACATCACTTGCTCCAAATCAAAGTCACGTTGGATACATTTATCCTCTGTTGATCACTGTTTACTTCATTCGAATATGTCGTGTAATTTAGAAATTATAGGCACAACAAAACTCGCCTGAAAATGTGTTTTAAAATTCCTTAGGGTATCTAATACGCAAAAATTCGGAGCACAAGTCTTCGGGAGGAACTTTAAACCGCGTGTCCCATGTCAGGGTTTTCCAGCACACTAAAGACCTCTAAGTCCAAATTAAAGTCTCTGTGTTTCATCTGTGCTCACAACTATAGTCCCGTCGCTCTAATTTCCAGCAGTCAATCATGTTGCAGGTCGGCTACATTTAAACGTGTGCGTCTTGTAATTTGCTGATGAAGACGTCATGCATTTCCTAAGGCTCGATAAATACTTAATATAATCACCCGCCATTTTGGCTCTTTCGTTGGCGTTCGCAGAAAGCACACGAGGACGTTATTTGCCGCTCAATTATTTGCTGCATTACAGTGTGTTTGATTTATTATCATAGGAGCTACGACATGATAATGTTTAACGGTTTGGCAAATAGATCCCTCGTCTGGTAGCTCGGCAATGAAAGAACAAAAATGGTGAACGATACTACCTACCTAGACTTTATAGAGCCTACACCTCCTAAGACGTAAGCAAAAAGGAGGAGTTATGCCGGGAATAACAGCGTCGCAACTATAAATTCTCTTCTCATTCGCATCCTAGTAATATCTTAGTTGCAGACTAGGTGATGTGGGAGGCAATGAACTTACCACTTGTTCCTCCCATTGTCGAAAAATAAGACTTAGTGTAACTGAAATTCCTTGTAGGTATTGAAATCTTACTAGGGGGCTATACAGTATGTTCCAACTTCAGAAATGTGGGTTATAACTAGTAGGGCCTAACTATTAATTTATATCTCTTGATTCCATTATCGTCCCAAATTCAAACTTGGAACATAGTTAGTACATTAAATGATACATTAAATATATTTTTTTAAATAAAAATAAGGCGCGGATTTTTCTATTCACTTTTTTAAATTGTTGGATGACCTTTTAAAGTTAAACAAATTTTTCAGGTCATGTTATGTATTATTTGAAAGCTAACTACGGTACATAAGCTTTCCAATGGCATCTGTACCACAACTGTATCTTTATCAATCTTGAAAATATAACACTTTTACTGGTCAATATACATCAAATTTTGACATATTATCTAAATTTCAAAGAACGATACCTTGAAATCCAGTCACTAAAAAATTAAAAAATGACTACTTTTTATACACAGTTATATCTTTTAAATGTGGAACAAGTTTCGCTAAAATAAAAAATACAAAGATTGAGAATTGCTATGATTATGATTTTTTGATATGGAATGACCCACAAATGACCCATAAATTATGTGAATAGCAAAGTAGTGTAAATGGTTTCTCCAGTCTGTGTATGGTGGCGAAATAAATAAATAAATAAGGTAACTATTTTTCTTTCTGCTATGGTTACGGAACCAATTCAGCCCCTTGGGACAAAATAATGGTAACCCACAATTACCGTATATTTCTATTTCAACATGCTTCTAAAAGTGTTTTTGCAACAAGAGTAAACAAGCTTTATGTTCAGGAATTGTGTGAACTGATTAAAAAAGGCAGGAAAACATAATTATTATATCAGTTATTATTATTATTATTATTATTTTCATAAGTAATGTCAGCTTCTTTCATAAGCTTTCGTATTCCTTCTAAAGACTTTAGAGTTGACAAAATTTTCTATACTGGAAATTCTAAATCTCTTTCTCCGGTCTCTAGATGCATAAAAAATGCTAATATGCAGGGTTGTAATATCGATTCATTTAATGTATAGTAGTAGCTATTTGTTAAGTGATTTAATTTGTATTATATAGTCTCTAAACTTCAGTCATTTTTTATTTTTTTCCTTTTCTATATAATCTTTGACTATATTAATTCATTTATATGTTTGTTTTAATTACATTACCAGTAGTTAACCTTCTTCATTCTATTTCTTTACTAATTGTTTTTAAAGCTGTAACACTATTATAACATTAATTTGTATTATTTGTTTTTATTGTATTATTGTGCTGGACTATAATTTGCCAACAGCTATTGACAAGCACATTATTATTATTATTATTATTATTATTATTATTATTATTATTATTAATAATAATAATGATATTCGGGAGGAAATTAAACACAGAATAAATATGGGAAATTCCTGTTATTATTCGGTGCTTTTATACTGTATTTTATTTCAAGGAGTGCAGTTTCATAGAAAGGACTTTGCCGACAGACCTTCTACTGCCCCCTACTAATTGGTTGTCATAAATAAATGTCTTCCTTACTGTGACGGAAATCTTGTCTTCTCCTGTCAGTAACCAATCACAACCCTCATTCAGAAGAATTGACAGACTCCCGTCAAATCCACATGGAGGCAGAATTGCTGCATCTTTTCCGAATTCCAAAATCCCGTCAAGGGTCACCAGGATTGTGGCAACTGTGCAATGTTGAGACGAGGGGACAGGATGGAATTGTCAGAGGTGATTATGTAGTAAGTCATAAATATGTAAGTGGGTGTTCAAAGGAACCACCGAACTGCACTCCTTGAAATAAAATAAAGTATATCATCCAGTCTGCTGTCAAAAAATCTGAAAGTTAGAATTTATAAAACAGTTATATTATCGGTTGTTCTTTATGATTGTGAAACTTGGACTCTCACTTTGAGAGAGGAATATAGGTTAAGGGTGTTTGAGAATAAGGTGCTTAGGAAAATATTTGGGGTTAAGAGGGATGAAGTTACAGGAGAATGGAAAAAGTCACACAACATAGAACTGCACGCATTGTATTCTTCACCTGACATAATTAGGAACATTAAATCCAGACGTTTGAGATGGGCAGGGCATGTAGCACGTATGGGCGAATCCAGAAATGCATATAGAGTGTTAGTTGGGAGGCCGAGACATAGATGGGAAGATAATATTAAAATGGATTTGAGGGAGGTGGGATATGATGATAGAGACTGGATTAATCTTGCTCAGGATAGGGACCAATAGCAGGCTTATGTGAATGGGTTATTTATGAAAGGGCCTAAGTCTTGAATACCAAATTGTTAACAATTTAAGAAAAACTGCTTACAGACCGAAATTTTGAAATTAAGGCTGAACTAGAAATTGTATCATAAATTCTACTAAGCATTAGAGTGTGAAACTTAGTCCTCTTCATATCTAAATCGATGTATCTACACCCAAAGAGCAGTTATTACATTACAAACTCATTTTCACAAAATTAGCGACTTAGGCCCTTTCATAAATAACCCATTCAGGTGAGGGTGGCAATGAACCTCCGGGTTCCCTAAAAGCAAGTAAGTATTATTATTATTATTATTATTATTATTATTATTATTATTATTATTATTAAATTTATTTATGAATAATGAAAACCTAAGTTTATGCTGAAGACAAATTCAAGGTTACCATTATCTTGCCCCAAGGGGCTGAATTTAACTGGGGAGAGCACTGCTTCGACCTAGGCAGTGCATGTTCAATAGTCGCTGCACGACCTTAGAGACTCACTGTAAATTACAGGTGTGTCACCTTAAGTGCCGCCTTCTGTGCTGCCAATTGTTGGGCATCTTGGGCAGATTTCGCAGTCTGTGCTGCGTTCTGAGCAATGCTTGTGGCCTTCTGCACTTCTCCACCACCAGGTCCAACTGCCTGGTCATTTTTGCTGTCTTCATCATGGCAAGATATATCAGTTGCTTCATTAACCACCTCTTTTGTTTGCTGCAAAAATCAGTCACACTTTGTACCTTATCTTTATATTTAATATACATAGGTTACAAGGAAAGTACCATTTAAGAACAGGTCGCGATATAGAGGACAAGACATGTACTGTCAGAACCAGGGTTGCCAGATGTCCCGATTTGGCGGGACATGTCCCGATTTTCATATAAAAATCTCGAGTCCAGCTTCGATTCCAGGCGGGACGCAAAAAGTCCCGCCATTAGAAAATTAACATCAGTTGTATAATTTTATCACTACCTAGTAACTATTTTCTACTCGGCCTAAATAATAATTACATTAAATTTAAATTAATTTTTTTTTACAATGTAGGTTTGCACATTAGAAAAAAACTATTTTGGCAAGTGTAAGGTTTGTGACAACGAATTCAGTTGTGAATATAATATTCCTAAACATTTAAAAAGAGACGTTCATCAGAAATGCATGGCACAGAGAATGGAAAAAAAGTTTGTTGAAAATGATAAAGTACAGTGATAAATATGTATATAATCTCTGAAAATGTATACTGTATGTTAAATGATGGGTTTAGAGCGATAATATGTTAAGTCACAAAATAAATATCAATTTAGCTATCAATAAATTTTATGACATTGTAATCAATGAAAAACATTGAAATTTAAATATTTTGTCACATGTGATGCTATCTTATGGAATTTGTGCTTTACAATTAATAATAAACGGCTGGGAAATCTATGAGACAGAACTACTATTAAGTCATTGAGTTAATAATAATTTGGCATAACATATTATTGTCCGAAACCCTTCAGAAAGACGCCACACAAATGTGATGTAATTTACAGACAGATAAATATTGTTTTGCGCTTGGAAACATGTACATACAATATTTTTTTATTAAAATTGCAATTTTGATATTCATATTATTAGTTTCTTTAAATGCATACAAAGGGATCACTTTTAATAATTTTTTGCAGTCACGAAAATGTCAACTCTGCCCACATTCATATCACTCTTCCTTTAAGACAAAACGTAAGTACAGTACTGTATGTGATGAAAGAAGGATGTCCGTCCTTGATAGATCTAAAATCTGGCAACCCTGGTCAGAACAAACCTATTTTCTAACTTGTACTTTTCTCACTGAGTCCAAATAGGACATGCATTGCTTTTGCAGGTTAAAGTAGTCTGAGACAATTTTTATTTACGTATAACTCAAAATATCCGAACGTCCGAACGAATCAGTTGACCAGTAGCCACATTTCTTTTCATTAGATCCAAGGTTCGAGGATTCTAACCTAGATGAACCATTTCTCGTAAGCGTCAAAATGTGGAGGTAGCCTCTGAGTATATGGGTTTGCAGTCGTCTACACATTATGAAATTTCTTTTCTATTGTTAGCAATTCTTATTTAGAAACTATACAAAGACAACGAGCATGTGGTGCTCCACACTCTACATTGTAGGAACCAGCACAGCACAAGGAAAGAAAAACACATCATCAATCGCCAACAAATGAAAAATTCAGTAGTACGTGTGTATATACTGAAGACTAGCAAGCAGGTAAAAAAATAACCCGACTAGTAATATCTAAAATGCCAATATGTGTCTGTAGTATGCAGTTTCATTTGGAATTGTAACACTTGGGCAGGGTGCTGCAACACAAAATGTATTCTACTCGTAAAAAATCGCACCAATTATAACAGTGCACCGAACTCCAGCTTTACTATCATGAAGAGGGATTTCTTGTACATCATGTGGATTTTCAGAACACCAAGAGCGAGTTTTTTTTTATTGTTTACACGACTAGCCAGATGGAACCACGCCTCATTTCAAAAGAACATGAGCTGCGGGTTGATTAAACTTTCAGTCACTGATGAAAAAAACCACACACTTTGTCTATTCTTCATTATTCTTAAATTAAGCATTTTAATTATTGTGAAATTAAATATCGCGTGTACTGGTAGAACAAATGAAATCATAAACATTACAGTGGCTGAATGTAATCGGACAGAGTCTTGAAAAATGAAGAAGGAATTTCAAAAATAACTTATAGAGATGAGAAAAAATTGTATAGGCCTATATATATATATATATATATATATATTGACATTCGGGGACAAATATAACTCAATCCAGGACACACCATTAAAACCCAGAACAATCCTGGGAAATCCAGGACGTCTGACAGCCTTGGTTGGTACAAGAAAGTAGCCCTCAGAGTTTCACATTGTTTTTCGTTTTAAAATGAAGATTAGACGTGTTGGTCAATGTTACTTATGTCCCGCCCACTATAGAGACATAGGCCAATTTTACACATATTTAGTATAACTTGTTGCTTCTTTGACAGGTAAGGTTTGGTTAGTTTAGGTTTTCGTTGTAGCCTATCTTGCATATACGATTATAGCGCAACATTGGCAGTGATAAAAGTGAAATATTCGTTCAGTGGGCGTTGGATACTCTACATTCACCGACGTGTTTAATTATTATAAATAAAAAATACGGATTATCCATAAACAAAGAAGTAAATCAACAAATAAAGTTTCACTACTCCGTACTTCGCCAAAAGGACGTAGACTACTACTGGTACCAGTACACAAAGCCTTCTAAGTATTTCTTCATATTCCAATAATGTTGTCCAGAATTTCTGAAGGTTATATTTTCAAAATATTAGTTCCATTCCAGTACTGAGACAGCAGAAACAAAGATAGATTTACGATAACGAAAAGTGAGAAATCATGTCAATCTTGATCATCAGTTCCCTTTTCCACCACTGAGAGGGAGAAAGATGATAAATTTTACTTTGTTACCGTCTGTTATAGGCTACTGCTAAAATATTGCTACTAAAAACCAACAGTACAATAATATTCGGACATACATTTGCACCATTAGGAAAAGAAATTTAAAGCAGAAAAAAATGTTATTTAGGCCTACATGTGAGACCAGTCATAGGAAAGCATTCAAGCTCCGAGCAAAGATCTGTCGAATGATAACGCGTAAAGTTCACTCTCACTTTATTTTAAACGTAACGGTAACAAAATATCTTGGCATTGCTGCAGTTTTCTCCGTCCTACTTACGTTTAATTTAACCTCAGACATTTCATTGTTTTTAGAATTCTTGCTGTTCGTTGAAAGCACATGTCGTTGTGTAGAAATGGAAGTGCATAACAATAAAATAAAAATAGATCGCATTCTATTCAATTCAAAGTCCGAAGTAATATTTCAGTCAGTGAGAAAGACTATAATATACCGTAACTTACACTGTAGCCGTTTTACCAAAATAGATAGTACGGTATGTATTTTTAAACTTGTAATTTCTTTCCTTTATGCAAAACAACATTATCAATAAACTGAGCCTAACTTATACTCTGCTTCGCTTCTGCTTGTAAAATTAAGAAAGTGGAGCACTTGAACGTTATTGATAACAGAATCGCGTAACATGTGCAACAATGGAACACTAACGCCACATGCGTGAAATGTGAGTAATTTAAGTAGTGCAGTTGATATCCTCTTGAGTTGATACTAGATTGGAATGCATTTATAGTGTTCTTCCCAAGGGCAGGTCTTTCACTGCAAACCCAGCATTCTCTAGTCTTTCCTATTTTCTGCCTTCGTCTTTATGCTTATAATGTATACCGGCAAT
Organism: Periplaneta americana; assembly: GCF_040183065.1. NCBI lineage: Eukaryota > Metazoa > Arthropoda > Insecta > Blattodea > Blattidae > Periplaneta > Periplaneta americana. Next base: position 37,928,992 of record NC_091119.1, on the reverse strand, counting down.
TTATTATAATAGTTATTCGCTGATTAATTTATTGTTGGCGATGTGTAATGTTGATCCGTGAAAGGCATTTTATTTCGTGATTAATTTAATGACACTGATAGTGCAAGAATTGTTCTTCGTCATCGAGATGGTAGAAGCCCTCCTGTGCCCCTTATGTTCACGCCAGTGGATGATAGTAGCACCTATCATCATTATCAACGTCAAAGATACCCTCATACACAGTGGGTTTAGAGGAAAGAGCCTCTGATCCACATAATTTTTTTAATATAATTTATTGATCAGCGCATTTAGCGCTATACAGATCATATATAATAAATTTGGGATTGCCATAATTTTGGGAATCTTCGTATTTTATTATCTAAATTGAAAGAAAAAATAGAAAAGTACAGAATGAAAGATGGCCAAGATCATAAAGGGAAGTTCTTGTGCAGACGAAAGCAAATATGATGTACCTCTAGATAATACACCTAATATGTCGACTTTCTGACTTCCTGGTGAAGTGAAGTCGGCTAATATAACGTATTTTAATTCTCGTCACTTGTCAATCGCGTGCGGTAGTTCGTAATACATCCATAGTTCATATTTAATAATAATAATAATAATAATAATAATAATAATAATAATAATAATAATAATAATGGCCATCAGCGTTACTCAGTCGGCTAAGGCGTTTGCCTGCCAATCCAGAGTTGCGCTCTGGTACGGGTTCGATTCCCGCTTGGACTGATTACTCGGTTGGGTTTTTTCCGAGGTTTTACCCAATCGTAATGCGAATGTCAGGTAATCTATGGCGAATCCTCAGCCTCATCTCGCTATCATCAATTCCATCGAGTAGTTGATACAGCGTCGTTAAATAACCAAGTAAATAGGTACAGTACTAATAATATTGTAATGGTTATTTTACGATGCTTTATCAACTGCTATAGTTATCTAGCGTCTCTGAGTGAGATGAAGTGATAATGCCGGCAAAATGAGTCCAGGGTCCAGCACCGAAGCTACCCAGCATTTGCTCTTAATGGGTTGAGGAAAAATCCTGGAAGAAATCTCAAGCAGGTAACTTGTCCCAACCAGGATTTGAACAATAGACCTAATAATAATAATATAATAATAATAATAATAATAATAATAATAATAATAATAATATAAATAAATAAATCCTATATTGTCGTTTTTAATGCCTATATCAGCGTAAAAAACAGTCTCTCTCTCTTTCTCTCTCTCTCTCTCTCTCTCTCTCTCTCTACCACAGATAAGGAATTCTTTACTACAAAAACTGTAGCCTACATGCCAACTATTATTTTTCTTATATTTTTAACTTTATAAAACTAGTACATTAATGAAATGAACCATCGTCGGTGATGAATGAACTAACTTACACTTAGCAAATAATGGTGTACACTGTAGAGTGTAGGGGGAAAGCAACTGGCCACCTTACCCCATTATCTCCTAGCTTAGTTGCTTCATAAGTGGTGCCTTGTTGGTATCAGACCTGTCTTCGGACAGTTGTGTGTACTGTAGAGTGTAGACGACAGACAAAATGTAAGCAAGTTATGCTACAAAAAAGTAATAATAATAATAATAATAATTAGCATGTAGTATAGTAAATATTAATACACAGTTTTAAAAATAAATAGATCCTTATCTGTGGCAGAGCAGCACTGTAATCTACTCCCCCCTGGAAAATACAGTGATCTAAAATAATTAGTGTTTTTATATTTAAGTAAAATGATGACATAAGCTAATTTGTGTCATTTTACAGCTATTTAATAATAACCTAATTACCTGTATATAAAAAGGAAACTACTATTTTAAAGAGAAGTACGAAAACTCTCTACATGAATTTTGTCCTAAGCTGACTGTGCTTATAATTTGACAGCTTCATATCAGTATCACAAAATACCGAACACTATCATACATGAGTCAATGGCTGTTAGATGGCTCCTGTCATTAGTGATAATCACATTCAGTGCCAACCATTAAGACAAACGTTATAGAATCAAATATCTATATTTTGAACCTTGCACCTGTTCGAGTAGAAGTTCACACAGTAATTCAACTATTTTTCATCGAAATATTAGGGACTTAAAAACAAAAAACTGACGAATTGATTGCTGCTTTAGCATCTCAAACTCATAAACTTCACTACTACATATTAGGCTTTGGGATAAACTTCAGAACATGGTTACCTTCCTTCCCCTCTCCCCCTAAATTCCAACCTTTTGCACACAAAATAAATTATTGGCACTGAAAAGTGCCTTTTCGTAAGCATGATGATGTGCATTCGACAAACACAGACACATCTGCTCTTTAAGATAATTGTTGACAGTGAGGTAACCGTATACTGAAGTTTTCCCAATTTCTGTAGATATCTTTCAAAAAGAGTGTGCTTGTATTTTTATTAGGCATAATCTATTATTTACTAAATTTATAAGCCTATGTCTGATTTTTGCCAGCTTTTTGTAGGGATCAAGACATTGAAATCTTTTCGGTTCGGAAATACAGAGTCACCTGGATTCAGGAGTTCCAAGCTGCTTCTGCACAAAACAAGACAGAAATGAAATTCAGGGGTCTCCATTAGAATTCTCATTCCTTTACTGCTGGCAAAGTCTTCATCACTAAGATTACCTTCTTTACGAATCCAACACTCTTATAGATTAATCCCTTATAGTGTACCAGTATAACTTTGGTTATGTCTAGATGACCAGGCCATCGCTGTTCCAAAATAGGCACTATTGTATTCCCTTCATATAAAGCTGCTACTTTTCTATGATGGAAGAGCTCGTGCAGCATAATTTATTGGTAAAAAAAACTGTGGAATAACAATGTTATTTCAGATACAGTGCTCAAAACAATCAAATGGAGGCGATGGTTGTAGCAGTGTACATATAGTAGGCTATATTTCTATTTAGTGTTTTTTGTATGCGAGTAGATACGCCTCCTGAATTCCCGCCCATGACACTGGCATTATCATAACATTGACTGAGAAGATGAGATGTATCCAGTTCATTCTCTTCCAGAGATTTTAGTGTTGCTTCCATGAAAGCAGTTGCAGCATTCTGTCTATTATTTTTATCTTCGTTTCATCTTCCATAAACGTAAACCGCTCACAAACAATTGTTGCCGTTGCTTGTATGATATATGATATGATATGATATGATATATGATACTGATATATGATATGATATATATGATATGATATGATATGATATGATATGATATGATATGATATGATATGATATGATATGATATGATAGATATGATATATGATTTTGAATTTCAGGAGACATGTATATAGCATTTTTTTTAAATATGAGCAACACATTAAATACTCGGTCACAATATGATAACACGCTAGAAATACCACTGCACACATCATCTCTTTATTCTTCATCTTTCACTGTTGCTACTTCTCGTCACTGGAATTCTCTGCTGCCTGAAGTCAAGGGCTGCCGAACTTTAATTTCCTTTAAATATAAATTATAAAAATATCTTATGATGAGTTGCCAGACCTAACACGTTGCAAATATTTAATGGAATGTGTTCCACTGTATTTATCTTTATTAATTTTTTTTGTTTCTTATTTTTATTATCTAAATCGTGTTTATTTATCACTTAACGCCAATATGTATCTCACTGTGTTGTTATTTTTTATTATTAATCTATTTTTTGTGTACATTTTATTCAATTGTCGGTTTCTGGTTTAATTATCTAAATCCTACTTAATTGTAATCTAATACTAATATGTATACTAATGTGTTTATTTTTATTTTTACTGTGTACATTTTTTTTATTGAATTATCGGCTTCTGTTTTTATGTGATTCGTATTTGATTCTAACAACATTAATATGTATTTCACTATGTGCATTTTTATTTTATGAGGTAAATTTTATGTAACTACGTCTTTTGATCTCATTATGTACCTAAATTGTATCAGTATGTAATTATTTAATTCCGATCCAGTTTTATGTTCAACTGTGTAAGCAAGTTTTAATCCTGGTTGAGTGTAAGAGAAGACCTTAACTCTGCCAGGTTAAATAAAGCCATTATTATTATTATTATTATTATTATTATTATTATTATTATTATTATTATTATTATTATTATTATTATTATTATTATTACATTGAGCAAGCGTTTATTTTTTTTTATTGTATATTAAAAATGTTTGGCGAAAAAACCTCACTCAATTGCTTCCTCAGTTACGTAATTGCCTCGTAGAGAAAAGTACAAAAACTGAATACCCTCAATTATTGATTTCATGTAATAACGATGGTTTTCGAAAACAGTTTCATGTGCCATTCTTGAAAAATATGTGCATGTGGAAATACTCAATTTTCTTTTCTTTTCACAGGAGTTTCAGACAAAAATAAGATTTCCAATTTTTAATAAGATGAATATTTTAGCGTTTTAGCAAATAGTTCATATCTCTGTGCTAGGTCAAGCAAGAAAAGGCCTAGGACGGATGGTGCCCGTTCTGCCCCCCCCCTCCCCCACTCTGGCTGGAGTCCTGGCCATAGACCATGAAGCTACGGCACAGGACTGCGCTATTAATTGTCATTTTGCAAAAAGAAAAAAAAAAAGGTGCTTTTCAGATGTTACGGTTTCCTTCAGGAAAAAATTGTATCTTCAAAATGGCGTGGGGTAATTTAATTCTAAAAAAAGAAATTTGAAATTGTTTATTACGTTCCCTCCAGAAGCAGATAAACTTTATGTATATATTTATGTCATGGGTTATACTTCTCCAAAACAACTGGGAAAATTTGACCTGCAGATATTGTTTGATATAATAAATCACATCAAGAAAAGCTGTGTTAATTTACGAAATCTAAAGAACATCCAAGCATACTTTCTCTTGAAATTTTAAATGATCAGCTATATTATTATTATGTTGGAACATAAACTCATTAAACTTGAACTGTGTAATTGCTGGGTTCCACTCCTCCACTTGACCTTGTACCGTTTGTATTCAGATTATGTCGCTCATGTGACTTGTCTTTAATCTGAAGCTACTTCTTCTAGCTTCTAATGATGTATGATAAGCAGAATGTATAAATTGTTTTGTAAAAATGTCTAAAAGTTATTTGTTACACAGCCATTATGAGACTAATAGCAGGCATTGCCCTGCTGTTGGCTGCAGATTTTTCCACATCAGTAAATGCAGTAAATGAAGCCCTCATAGGAAGAATAGATCCATATTCATGTGCTAAACGTAAGTACATAGGCCTATTGTATTTTTCAGTACAAAATTCTTTCAGAATGTTGTAATCTGTAGAACTGACTTAGAAAGTGAACGAAAAATAGTGTATTCTTCTTCGAAATAGTAGAATATTTAATATTTCACTTCAAATTTTTTTTTTATAAAACTTCTACATTTCTCCCTTAAATAAATGTTTTAATGAGCTTCTTATAATTTGAATAATTTCAAGGGAAAAATTGTTCTGGGGACAGGTATCGATCCCTGGACCCTTTGCTTAGAACATGAAAGCTCTACCGACTGAGCTACCTAGGAACTACACCCAACAGCGTCCCAACTTCTTTATAATTATTCGGTATATTTTTAAAAAGTACATACTTCAACTACAGTGCTGGTATTCGTTTATTTTATTTAACTCTCCAGCTTCACATGATCTATCACATATTTAGATTGCAGTTCTGTTTTCTTGCAGGAACAGTCCATGATATTTTTAATGATCATGGTTACTTATTTACATGGGAGGATCCCAAAACTGTACACCTCGAGCTCAACTGGTCAGAAGCAAGGGAATTTTGTCGAGCTAGATGCATGGAACTTGTTGGACTGGAAACAAAAGCAGAAAATGAGTTTGTTAAACAGCATATTGATAAAGGTTGGTAAGCTAATTAATCACATAAGTGTATAATGTCATAACTTGTGTAAATATTATGTAATTTTCCTTTCTCTTATTATTAGTTTGTATGAACAGTAGAAAGTAAAATAACTGCATAATGTTGTTTCTATGTTTGCCTGAAATGTCAGATTGTTCTGTAGTCAGTATTCTAGTGAAATGTTCACCACATATAGATAATAGCCTAGATCATATATAGTATATATGATCTAGGATAATAGTGACAAATACGTGCGTGCGTGCACGCGCGTTTTTTTTATTTCCAGGTATTTTTATGATTATTCATCATTGAGGATGACTTTGCTGTCATATACTTTGACCATGGTGCACCATGAAAAGTGAATCTACATTACACCAAGATGATGATGATGATGATGATGATGATGATGATGATGATGATGGTGGTGGTGGTGGTGGTGGCGACGATGATGATGACGAAATCATAGAATGTTGGCGGGGGAAATGGAACTACTGTATTCTGCTAATATCTATCCCAAGCATTGTTCTTGTACAGCATAAATTCCTCTTGGACCAGGATTTGAAGTTTGGTCCAGCGATGAATTCAGGAAATGACTTGAGGGGAAATTTTCCCCCTGGATTCCAGGATGTCCCCCCCAGAGCTTTCAGACTTTTCTGAACTAAAAAAGTATAATATATATAATATTATATGAGTATTTCAATTTGATAAGATTTTTCAGTAACTAAAATTTTGTTATGTAAATTTTCAGGTTGTTGTTTCCTCGAAGGTAGGTGGTCTGCTGGCCGATCTTGATTGGTTGAAATTTAAATCATCTGAAATTTCAGTCTTAATTGTTACAGTTGAGAAATCAGGTGTGCTGTGTTTTTATTGGCTTAGTTTTGTTCATCAAATATAATAATTTTATTTACTAAAAATACTATATACAGTCAATATAAATATTTCAGTGTATGCTAGCAAAATAAGAGACATTGTTTACTTTTCTTAAAAAGAAAATACATATTGAGGAGTCAATGGAAAGTGCATAATTGGAGAAAATCCTTTGCCTTTAAAATGAAAATGAAATCTCTGAACAAGTAATTCCATTTGTGTTACCTTTATCTATTGCTATTTGTGGTGAGTCAATACATAAAATGGTTGGACACGAAACCAAAATATAAAAACCGATGAGAAACTAAATATGATTGGTTGTATTTCAGTTGTACTCGGAGTGGTTCATTTTGCCAACTGCGTGAAATACATTTAAAAATGACCTGGAACCTTTAAAAAATACCAGTAGGATATTCATATCATTGCCATTTAAAAACTTTATAAGAGCTATACTGGAAGATGCATTCATCTAATTTAAATGATGAGTAATTACTAGAGCTAGGATTCGTATGTAGTAATAGCTAATATTTTTAGCCGGTATAGTTTATAAACATGCAAGCCATGCCCCTCACACCTCATACTTGCCATTCTTGTCATTCAGTACTTCCATTAGTTAGCGCTAAGGGTTTTTAATCCTGTTAACCACCACTTACAAAACAGCGGGATGTTTAAAAGCTGCATTGTCTAGTCCTTGCGACTTTTCTTGCATTTCGAGTCTTGTCAACGAGGCTTAAAACCTTCTTAACCGGCATCATATCGACTCAACTATACTCAGTGTCATTCTTAACTCTTACTACATATAAATCCTAGCTCTAGTAATTACTATCTGTAAGCCTACTAAATTCAGGCGGTTTATGTAAACAAGAATACTTAACACCGCTTTATGGGATCATTTTACACAGAAGGATAGTTCATATTCACCATGTCTTGACAGTATTAACATTTTAAGTTAATGCTTGTATTAACTTTCAGGAGTATTTAAGGGCCGTATTCATAAATGAGACTTTGGATGAAGACTTCCCAAAGTCGACTTTCGTAGTAAAGTTTAACTTTGTTAAAGTCCTATTCATAGACAATACTTCTGAGACTTTGACTTTGGTAAGTCGAGATTTGGCGATCGTGTTCTAACGTTGGCAATTAAAATCACTGCCTTCTAAACGAATTAAATTAATAGATAATTGAACATCAGTACATGTTAAACAATTTGTTAACCGTTCTTTCAGCTTTACATAAGAATAATATTATTCAAGGGCTTACTGTGAAACTTACGTTAAGTACAAAAATTGACATTTTTAGGTCTTTACACCAATCGGTAATAATTTATTCTTCTACCTGGTCACAAAAAATCGTAACTCAGTTCGAACAGTCTTGTATATAACACAATTCATAACTACGAAACATGATGGTATAGTTTATCTGAAATAGTATTGCCTGTTAAGAATTTTGTTGTGAATAAAACATCGATTGTAGTTGCGTTAGTTTCACATTAAGCCTTGAAATTATTTCATTGTAAAATAATTTTGTTGTGATGATATGGAAGATAAGATTCCACCAATGACAGACTATGAAAGAAACATATTATCCTGCTGACAGTTGGCACAGTTACTCCCTGCATGTCTGCAGAAACTACTTAAAAATTATCTGAAATCAATATGCAGAAAGCATTATGACGTCCGCAAGGATTGTAAATTAACTGCATTTCCAACTGCATAACCTATTCTCTATAGAATTAAATAGTAAGAATCAATATTAAGCTATTAATCCTTACCTATAGCGTAAAATCGCGATGAAATAAGTTGAATTATTGGTGGAACAGATAATGCACTTTGATTATTCATCAATGAAAGTTGAAACATGACGAGGATATTTAATACTGTCTGTTTATAAAATCTGTACCTTGATTTGAATTTATAATCTATAATAATTAGCTAAGCAACATGAGCAGCTTTAATAATCTCCTAGATGTCTACAATATTCTCGGCAAATTCAACAATTTCCCAAATATCAGTCATTTTCCCTTTGTCCACAAACGAAAGTCAAAGTCAAAGTCTAGATTTTCGGCGACTTCGAAGTAAAGTCACGATTGAAGTCTACTTTCCTCAAAGTGTCGACTGTGAATAGGAAAATGTTGATTTTGTACTTTCCAAAGTCAACTCTGGTCCAAAGTCTCGTCTATGAATACGACCAAACAAATATAAACAAATGAAAGCTCTATCCTTTAATTGACCACATTTTTCTATGTTTCCTTTTACATAGACTGCCTACGTTGTTGTTGTTAGGTAAGATCTGAATTATTGTTTTTTAATGTCACTTCCATCTCCCCCTCCAGAGGGGAAGGGTCTGAATTCAACACTAGTGTAGAAAGCCAAAGCTGTAGAATTCAGCTAATGGTGCTTCATAATTGCTAATTGATAGTATGGGATTGTCACTTGTTAACAAGTCACAACTGTGAACTTGTTAAGATATTGAAAGTAGGGAAAGTTAAATTTATTTGTTGTTTTTTCTATTATTTCCATGATGTAATAATACTTGAAACTTTAGGACATGTGAGGTTTGCCTGGACTGGTGGACGCAAATGTAATTTCGCTGGTTGTGATCGAGCTGACTTGAAACCAATCAGTATATATGGGTGGTTCTGGACTGGTTCTCTTCAGAAAATGCCTCCAACTACCAATAGACTTGATACAGATTGGAGTGATAGCGGAGGGTAAGTACTAAATTCATATTGTTAATTTACCTACTGGTACCAGTACTTTGAAAGATTATTGAATTTTGTCTGTATTATTTGCAATGTTTACCGACCTAGTTTCATGGAAATATTATACATAAAAGTACAGGCACTTCTCAACTTTACGTAAATTTTTGCCAAATGGAACAAACTTGAAAAGAATTGAGAAGAGATAAAATACTGGTACCTTAGATTTTGTAACTCCATAAATACATTTAAAACGTACATACAAATTCAGTGTTTTATATTGTAATTGACGATGAAGTGCTGAATGTGCTTCTCTCCCTGCATACAATCTGACTGAGTTTTGATCAATGCCATTTTGAGCTTTTTGATTATAAGACAGCACTTGTGGTAATCTTTTATTTTCTCATTACAAAAAGTATAAAGAAAAGTAACTTAGCCTACTGTGAAGCTGCGGAAAATCTATTTCGACATATCCACAGGTACCCTACACGTTTTTATCATGTCTGAGTGATGCTTTATTGGTGTCACTTATGAGGTTCCAACCTGTCTTCGGACAGTTAACTGAATAACAATACCGAAAAATTAGTTTTAGCATGTTTTCTACCTGTTTGTCAATTGGCTTGTGTAGTGTTATCTTATAAACTATGGGGCGTATTTCGTTCATATTCATTGTCTGCATCATGTCATTTTAACTGGGAATGATGCACATGATACGTATATGATCATTTTAGGCAAAATCATTAGGTTTTACTCTTTATTTGTAGTGAAAAACAGAAAATTACGATTTACTTGCAATCGAATATAGTAGGCTACCAGTATGTATATTTAATTTTTATTTTATTTTTTACATAAGATGAAGTGATGATGGCTATTACAGAATCAAAATCTTAATGGTAGATGAATTATTATTTCCATAATTAAATCTTCAATCGAGAACATCTTAAAACAAAATGGAGATTTAAAATATCTGTACCGTACGAAATTAGTGTAAAATTATTGTAGACTTGGGCACTGAAAATAGAGTGAGAAACATGAGCCAAGGTAAGCTGCAAAAATTAATATTTATATTAATATTTACGTACCAGTAATAAATTATATCTCCAACTGAAAACTACATCACACTACAAAATTGTTGGGACTTAAAGAGCTCTATACTAATTAACTTTCCCATCAGAGGTCTCCCTAATCACTAAGGGCCGTATTCATAGACATTTTTAGCGCGGGCTTTCGGTGGATTATCAGCGTTTTTCGTATTCATAAACCAGTGTTAGCGATAGGATATGATTTGAATTCTGTACTAGTAACCAGTGGATAGCTGGGGCTAGCTTAGTACGCTCGTAGCGCATGCTGCGAAATGTCTATGAATACGGCCCTGAGTTTAAACCAGGATAATAATGGGCCTAAACATGGATTTCATAACTACCTGCTAAAGCCACTGGCGTAGCTCAGTCAGTTAAGGCGCTTGCCTGCCGGTCTGAAGTTGCGCTTGGGCATGGGTTAGATCTCCGCTTGGGCTGATTACCTGGTTGGATTATTTCCGAGGTTTTCCCCAACTGTAAGGTGAATATCAGGTAATCTATGGACTCCTCGGCCTCATCTCGCCAAATACCATCTCGCTATCACCAATCTCATCGATGGTAAATAACCTCGTAGTTGATACAGCGTCGTTAAATAACCACCAAAAAAACTACCTGCAAAATAGCCTTGTGTCTCAGAAATAGAACGAGAAAGGAACGTAAATGGTACCTACCCGTGAAATGGGGTGAGATTGTGCCAGTCGCACTTTTCCTACAGCACACTACAGCAAAATTCCGAAGTTCTCAAAGATGTCGATAAGCTTACTAATATCGCCCAGAATATGAATCCTTGCTTATGCACCAGTATGAAGGTGCCAAATACAAATTACAAAATTCTGCTCGCACAATCTCATCCCAATTTACTACAAGAAGAAACTTAGTATGTAGCTAGACCTAGTAGATCAGACAGACATGTATCATGTGTATACAATCAGAATTCGTTTATTGTCACAAATAATTTTAAAACTAAGCAAGATGGACATGAATCGATCTTTGTAGTAAAGGATTACCTGTTTTTTACATTCAGTTGTAATCATTTTCTTTGCATTCGAAAAAAAGATTGCCCACACATTATTTCCATTTCAAAAGCTTTATTTAACAGTTTTTTTCGACAAGTGACATAGTTAGATTCCACATAGTCAATTTGTATTAACTGAAGTGAGTAGATACTAATTTTTGTTAACAACGTAATATTAGAAGAGAATACGTATCTATAAATATGTGAAGGGCTCCTGTATTATAGACATTTGTGTGAAATTAATTAATTAGGCCTACATCTATTTACACATACAATTTATAAATGAAAATAAATATTATATGTTTTGGGATTATAAAAAAAACTAGTGGCTTGTGCAGCAAATGCTGCAAACTAAATTCATTAGACGTTCAAATAAAAATTTTTCAGATTTATTTTCAATGAATAACACCAGACATTTTGAAAGTTATTTGCTTCCATAATAATGAAACATACTCCTTCTGAATGGTTTTTTTTATGCAAAATACTTTTTCTTGAACCTGTCCAGCTTAGTTTTTGAATTTCAACGCGAAAACGCAAGTAACAATGTCAGGACGATCAGTGGGGTTTTCATGTGGGAGTAAAGCGATAGCTGTTTCAGGTCATTGTGGATTGTAGGGGAAAGTTAAAAAATGTCAGGTTTGCAATGCTTTCGAACAATAGACATAGCATCTTCGTGTAGCTGCTGCATGTAGAGCTTGAAATGAGAGGGTAAAATCATTTTATCCTGCTAAGAGATCTTGCTGAAATGATCGGGAGATTACAAAATTTTGTAGGCCTCTTATTTTATCAGTAAGTAATATCTTTTGGTATTTCCTTAGGAACTGTAATTTTTGCGCTCTCTCGAGCCAATACTGAAGAGAATGACGCATATAAATATATACACCACATCGTCATTAAGTATGTGAAAAGGACCCAACCCCACTTGATTAATAACTATAAAAATATTTCATTTTTAATAACAATATTATTATCTTACGTAAGTTTTCTAGTTTTATATATATATATTTTATTGGGTTATTTTACGACGCTGTATCAACATCTAGGTTATTTAGCGTCTGAATGATATGAAGGTGATAATGCCGGTGAAATGAGTCCGGGGTCCAGCACCGAAAGTTACCCAGCATTTGCTCGTATTGGGTTGAGGGAAAACCCCGGAAAAAACCTCAACCAGGTAACTTGCCCCGACCGGGATTCGAACCCGGGCCACCTGGTTTCGCGGCCAGACGTGCTGACCGTTACTCCACAGGTGTGGACTATATATATATATATATGAAGTTTTTAATAACCAATTGAATTTGAACTCTAAATATGTCAGCAATTCTGTAAGTCATGGCCTTCGTGTAATAGCCTTTTGTTTATTGCTTTATTCTGAAATGCAATTAGTTCTCAAAATTGACGAAAGATGGATTTTGGAAAATAGGAAAATTATGTACGAAAACTAACACTTCACTGAAAGTTACTATTTTTCTGAGTGAACCAAGAAATGGATTCGGAACACCTCAAAATCTGTGCTTCAGTGGCTGGTCATGATAATATCTTTGAAAAATATTGGAGTGCAAGAGGTCAAATGACTTTATTGTCAAACGCCTGGCATTAGAAAACAACAACAACAACTATTTTTTTGAAAATCCTTGGATGCCAAGCTTCAAAATGACGGGTCATTAATTAAAATCCGTTCAGCCGTTTTCCCGTAATTTCAATTGCCAGTTCAAATTATATATATATATATATATATATATATATATAGATATCCGAATTCGAAGATGTATGTATTTTCTTGTTTTCTCATGAGGGAAGGAATTTTCCCATGAAATTTCGCACAGTGTATGTGACTGATGCTCACCAGGCATCATAATGAATTTGGAGAGCTGTGATAGATAGTGAAGTCTGGTTTAGAAAACCAGCTATAACGGGTGGGGGAATCATCACACATTACCCTCATTCTGGTTGGATGATCGATCACCTCTACTGAGGCATGTGAACATGAGAGAAACAGTTGGCTGTCGCTCCATAGATTACAGATAACAGATCATCTTGTTTCAGTGCATAGGGGAGATTCTGATATGAGAGCATTAAAAATCCCTTCTCAATTTTCAAATGTTATTGTTGTTTTCTAATGCCAAGCGTTTGACAATAAAGTCATTTGACCTCTTGCACTCCAATATTTTTCAAAGATATTATCATGGTCAGCCACTGAAGCACAGATTTTGAGGTGTTCCGAATCCATTTCTTGGTTTGAGTTGCACAATGGGCAGTTAGGGGACTGATATATTCCAATTCTATGCAGGTGTTTGGGCAAACAGTCATGGCCTAAATGCAGCTACAGACGATTTTCGTGGTAAATCGGGAATTAACTGTGGATTATGATGCAGAGAGTTCCATTTTTTCCCTTCAGATTGTGCTATCAAATTTTGTTTGTTGAAGTCTAAGTATGTAGATTTAATAAATCCCTTCACAGAGTAATACGTAGATTTAGTAACAGGTGTGTAAGTAGCAGTGCTGCCCTTCTTTGCTAAAGCATCCGCATTCTCGTTTCCCAGGATTCCACAATGGGATGGTATCCATTGGAATACAATTCTTTTATTGAGTGATATTAATTGAGAGGGCATTTTAGTTATTTCTGCTGTTTGAGATGAAGGTGTGTGTTTAGAGACTGTTGATAGAATAGCTGCTTTGGAGTCTGACTATATAACTGCATTCTTAAATTTATTGATGTGAAATAGAAGATTCCTGAGACTTTCACTTATTGCAATGATTTCAAATGTTTGACATTAGAAACTAACCATTCATAATCATATATTCCTTCATAGTCCATTTTCTGAGTTCGCAAAAATTACTTGATCATATGCATATTCATTCATTCATTCATTTAGTGTTCTGCCCAAGGGCAGGTCTTTCACTGCAAACCCAGCTTTCTCCAATCTTTCCTATTTTCTGCCTTCCTCTTTGTTTCCTCATATGCATATGACATGTTAAATTTAAAGGAGTAGAATGAATACTGATTTTTTTATATTTCTCAGCATTGGTCGGCCCCAGCCTGACAACCGTGAATATATCCAAGGCGGAGCTGAAGAAGAATGCGTGGCTATTTTAAACAACTTTTACGATGATGGAATCAGGTGGCATGATGTCTCATGTCACCATCGAAAACCGTTCATATGTGAAGACAATGATGCCTTGTTGCAAGCTGCTCACATACCGAATAAAGACCAGCAATACCAAGTGCCCGATACATACACGCAATACCAGACTTCTTCCACCACGAAGAAGATTAACTTGGAGGAGGAGCCTCAACCACCACAGCACGATGACAGAAACCTAGGTCCTTCAGCTGGTGAAGGGAACACTGATCAGGAGCAACTGATACTAAACTAGAATGGAAGATGGTAATCTTGTTCGTTCGAAACAGCTCAAGATTCGTCCAGGAAACAAACACAGTTTCATTCTGTTAAGAGCTCTTACAGCAGAAATCATGTATTAGAAATTTTATTTTGTCAGAATTACATGAGTTTGTTGAAGAAATTTATCATAGTGACAGTAATTTTAATAATAATTATTTCCTTTTGAATCTTGTATGCGCTACGTTTAACACTTGAATATAAGTAATTGATTAACTAGTGGACTTACTCATGATAATTAACTTATGTAAGTCTGTGCGGCTTACAGCTGTTTCGGTGCATCATCACACCATCTTCAGAGCCTACTAGATCTCGGCGTCATCTCGAACTCCTCTGCCTGTTATGTGGGTGCGTTTGATTGTTGAAAGGTGTTGAATAGTGGAGTCAAATAGTGTGTGTGTACTGAAATTGATCCAAAAACTCAACACACTAGAACAATACGAAATATACAAACACACTAAAACACACCCTGATCAAATTCTCAACACACAGATCAATTTCAGTACACACACTATTTAACTCCACTATTCAACACCTTTCAACAATCAAACGCACCCACATAACAGGCAGAGAAGTTCGAGATGATGCCGAGATCTAGTAGGCTCTGAAGATGGCGTGATGATGCACCGAAACAGCTGTAAGCCACACAGATTTACATAATTAACACGAGTAAATCCACTAGTTAATCAATTACAATAATTATTTATATATTATTGACGTAACTAATCTGATTGTACATTATAAAGATTCTTATATCGCTGTTCTGGAGGAACAACGACGTAAGTGTAACATTAGTTTATCCTACAATGTTTTTTTTTTTCAGGAGAAGCCAAAAACAAAATCTTATTCACACATACCGGTAATTGTTTTGAAGACTGAAAAAAAAAATTGTTATGACAATGGAAATAAAGCAAAATATTGTAAATTGTTGGTTATTTTTAAATAATACTAATCAGATAGGGGTGTTTTTAATATTTAACCCAGTTTTGCAGTTGTCATTGTTCTTCTGGAACAGTGAATAATAATAATAATAATAATAATAATAATAATAATAATAATAATACTTACTTACTGGCTTTTAAGGAACCCGCAGGTTCATTGCCGCCTTCACATAAGCCCGCCATTGGTCCCTATCCTGAGCAAGATTAATCCAGTCTCTACCATCATATCCCACCTCCCTCAAATCCATTTTAATATTATCTTCCCATCTACGTCTCGGCCTCCCTAAAGGTCTTTTTCCCTCCAGCCTCCCAACTAACACTCTATATGCATTTCTGGATTCGCCCATACGTGCTACATGTCCTGCCCATCTCAAACGTCTGGATTTTATATTCCTAATTATGTCAGGTGAAGTATACAATGCGTGCAGCTCTGCGTTGTGTAACTTTCTCCATTCTCCATTCCCTCTTAGCCCCAAATATTTTCCTAAGAACCTTAATCTCTGTTCCTCTCTCAAAGTGAGAGTCCAAATTTCACAACCATACAGAACAACCGGTAATATAACTGTTTTATAAATTCTAACTTTCAGATTTTTTGACAGAAGACTAGATTGCAAAAACTTCTCAACCGAATAATAACAGGCATTTCCCATATTTATTCTGCGTTTAATTTCCTCCCGAGTGTCATTTATATTTGTTACTGTTGCTCCAAGATATTTGAATTTTTCCACCTCTTCGAAGGATAAATCTCCAATTTTTATAGTCCATTTCGTACAATATTCTGGTCACGAGACATAATCATATACTTAGTCTTTTCGGGATTTACTTCCAACCCTATCGCTTTACTTGCTTCAACTAGAATTTCCGCGTTTTCCCTAATCGTTTGTGGATTTTCTCCTAACATATTCACGTCATCCGCATAGACAAGAAGCTGATGTAGCCCATTCAATTCCAAACCCTGCCTGTTATCCTGAACTTTCCTAATGGCATATTCTAAAGCGAAGTTAAAAAGTAAAGGTGATAGTGCATCTCCCTGCTTTAGCCCGCAGTGAATTGGAAAAGGATCAGATAGAAACTGACCTATACGGACTCTGCTGTATGTTTCACTGAGACACATTTTAATTAATCGAACTAGTTTCTTGGGAATACCAAATTCAATAAGAATATTATATAAAACTTCTCTCTTAACCGAGTCATACTTCTTTTTGAAATCTATGAATAACTGATGTACTGTACCCTTATACTCCCATTTTTTCTCCAATATATGTCGAATGCAAAAAATCTGATCAATAGTCGATCTATTACGCCTAAAACCACACTGATGAAATGTAATAATAATAATAATAATAATAATAATAATAATAATAATAATAATAATAATCACAGTCTTTGGTGCTACAGCCCATAAAGGGCCAACACCAACCAGCTGACTGCTAGACTCACATCCAAAAACTTCAGCATAGGTTAACGATCATCCAACCAGCGTGGGGTAGTATGTGGTCTGGTCAGCACGACCAGAAACATTCAGCAATAGTGTAGCTCTTATTTCTTATAGTACTATTTGAGAGGATATAGCCTGCAATCTGATTACAGTAGAGTCCTGATTATCCAGACTTCAATTATCCGGCCGTCTGTGTTATCTGGATTGCTTTTTTTTTTTTAATTACAGTAAATTACAGTACTGAACAATAACAAAATTTTTATGTCAGTTATCTAGTGTATTGTATAATAAATAAAAACTCGTTTATTATAGACATGTGAATAACATCTTTCTACATTACTACGTCCGACATTTGTCCCTTTAAGATTACAGGATCAAAAACTACATAGCGCTCTCACATGCCGTATTATTCGGATTTTTTCTTATCCGGATTGCCCTTGGCCTGTATAGTCCGGATAATCGAACTCTACTATATTTTGAATAATTTCAAGGAAAAATTGTTCCGGGGCCGGGTATCAATCCCGGGGCCCTTTGCTTAGCACACGAACACTCTTCCGACTGAGCTACCTCAGGAACTATACATGACACCGTCACAATTTATCCTTTGTATCCACACGACTCAAATGAGCTGACAAGACGCCAGAACTCAACTATGAGTGCACACAAATACTTGTGTGACTTAAATTGTGGCTTTCTGTTAACGTACCTCCAGTAACGAATGTATTATACAAATCTGGCTTTCAGGTAGTAGCTCCCTGTAAAGCAGGTTTGAATAATTTCAAGGAAAAATTGTTCCGGGGACGGGTATCGATCCCGTCTTGTCAGCTCATTTGAATCGTGTGGATACAAGGAAAAATTGTGACGGTGTCGTATATAGTTCCTGGGGTAGATCAGTCGGAAGAGCGTTCGCGCGCTAATAGAAGGACTCCGGGATCGATAACCGGCCCTGGAACAATTTTTCCTTAAAATTATTCAAACCTGCTTTACAGGGAGCTACTACCTGAAAGCCAGATCTGTGTGTACTATATTTTATTAACATCAGAATATAATTATTATAAACTTCATTAAACCATAGCTAACTAAAATTACACAGTTAAGAGTCTTAGGTAGATACAAATCATTACACGTCCTACAAAGAAATAAATTGTTAGCCACTACTGTACCATTTTCTTGAATGTGGGAAAACCATTTTCATATTCAGTGCGTAAGGAACTTAGAATAAGTGTCTTTTGATTGAACCATGAGAGAGTGAAAGTAACTGTGATTCAAGGCTAGGATTTCACCACCCGTACAATAATAGCAATAACGGACTTGTGTACAAGTGACATATTTGAAAGAGAAATTGATCTCTGATGATGACATAATTTACCTGGAAGATGTGAAAATGAATTTGTGATGACATGTGTATGTGTTACTGTTGATATAGAAAGTTTAACACTGCAGGGACATTTATAACAACATGTTTACAATTATATAAAGATGAACGTGAAATCATATGTTTCTTCAGAAAATAAAGTATAAATACTGCGGCAAGTTGTTTACTTTCTGTGATCAAAATAGTCTATATCAGCGTTTCTCAAACTATGGTCCGCGGACCACCTGTGGTCCTCGAGTTCTGTCCTTGTGGTCCTTCAAAAAAGATAGAAGAAAAAATAAAATTCAAACGAATTGCGTTTCATAATATAGCTGAAAATCTCAGACTTTGGAAATGACACATGACAATCGCCTTTCACTTTTTCTCCCAGTACTAATATTCTATTAAATTTCTTACCCTACCCATCTACTCACTTCCCACTCAACTCTCAACAACAAAAGAGAGATTTAAAGCACTATGAACGTGGTGTTTATTGCCATATTTTCTCTGCATATCTGGTGCCGAGTCTGTAACCAGCCAGGGACCACCCTAATTCATAACAGAGGACTAAAGTACCAACCTTTTCATGTATTGATGACTTTCTTAATAGTTTTGCCGACACCCAGTCTGCACGTACTGTACGTCATAGACCAATAGTAGAATGTGCCAAATTGTATCTTTACTTGTTGAAAACCGGGCATGTTTCTGCATTAATTTTTTTATTTGTTTTTCCAGATGACGATATAAGAAATGTTAGACTCCGCCTATTTTAAAATCCGACAAGTTTACTTTTTACACTTGCGTGTGTCGTCTCTAAGTGTCGTTTCAATTTTGTGGGTTTCATACGCTCGTTTGAAAGCCCTTCGTAACAAACAACGCACTGAGGTTTTGGATCACTCTTATTGCCACACCAAGTAAATCCAAGTTCCAAATAACTCTTGTAATATTTACGAAAGTATTTTTTCTTTGAATAGCTACCGCTAGGACTAGATATTTCTTTAATGGCACTATAATTAATATATTTCTTCACACACAGCTTCTGAACTATTAGCACTGCTTAAATGAAGCATATCATCATATTCCTTTTCTCTTCAAAGATCCGGATCGAAGCCAGTTTTCCATTATTTAAAATGGGCACTATTTAACAGAGACATGGACAATTACTAGCGTGTACCACATAAGAAGGATTTCAAACAACTAACTGCTATTAAATAATAACAGGCAAGCGATGATTCAACAATGCACAGAATTTGTTATAAGTTACTTGCTTGTTATAAGTTACTGGCTACAAGAAATATAATTACAAAAATATTATAACTAATTAATTCTATTTAAAAAAAATGATAAATTTGATATCGAAGGGAACAAGAGTAAGATGGTCCGCGGAACAGTTCTGACTTAAAAAAGTGGTCCCTACTTCAAAAAAGTTTGAGAAACACTGTCTATATATAACATACATGTGGAAAATAAATTGTGATAGGCTATTTATATTAATTGCAAGAGACGTGTTCAAGTAAAATGTTGATAGACATTAAGAAATTAGAGAAAGTCTGAAATACAATATAAAATTCTTAAATTAATATCTATTTAAAAATAATTATATAAAATCTAGGTTTTGTATGCTTATTTAAAATAATATATTAAATATCGTGTGTTTGATAGGCAGAACTTTTAAAGTAAGAGATTTCAGTATTGAAATATCCTTGGTTCAGTTATAGGTTTTTAAAACATATTACATTAAATGTCAAATTTAGGATCTTTTCGAGGATAAAACATAACTCGAATTTTCTATGAAATTACTAACAAAAATACACAAATTTAGAATCACTGTTCAGATAGATGTGAAGAAGTCGCGCATCTTAGTGTAATATTAACCCTAAAATTGGCAGAACTTCATTTCTCACATTACTTACTTATTTACTTACTGGCTTTTAAGGAACCCAGAGGTTCATTGCTGCCCTCACATAAGCCCGCCATTGGTCCCTATCCTGAGCAAAATTAATCCATTCTCTATCATCATATCCCACCTCCCTCAAATCCATTTTAATATTATCTTCCCATCTACGTCTCGGCCTCCCTAAAGGTCTTTTTCCCTCCGGCCTCCCAACTAACACTCTATATGCATTTCTGGATTCGCCCATACATGCTACATGCCCTGCCCATCTCAAACGTCTGGATTTAACTTATTTGAAGGATTCGTAACAAGCTGTTTTTTTACTGTGAAGGGTTGTTAGCCCTTCGCCCAACCCCCAAGCTGGAGGACCACCCCTCATCGCTGTCCACGACTTCATTTCTCACATTAGTTTATTAAACCGTGTCGGACTGTAAAGAAAACAACTATCACAATGTCCATATTTTATACGTTGTGCAGTATTATATTATTGTGAAATTTTTATTTTCCTACTAATTTTTTTCTATTGTTCTATAGCATATAGCCTATTAACCTGTTGTATCCTATAGGATACATTGGCAATTTAAGGATTATATTACTTCACCAAATATGTAAGCCTAACAGTATATAAAAATAGGAAAAAATGTTAAGCCTGATCCAGATGCAACAGTTTACTTGATATTTACTTGTACATGCTTTTAGTTGCAAGTAAGCAGGAGTGTGTGGATCGTAAAACTAAGCGATTTTTAGAACTGAACGAAGACTGAACAACGAGTTGGAGGCATTCAGTTCTAAAAATCGCTCAGTTTCACTGTCCACACGCTCCTTACTTGAAACTAAAAGCATGTGCAAGTAAAGTATCAAGTAAGCTGTTGCATCTGGATCAGGCTTTATTTTTTTTTAGTAGTTATTTTACGACACTTTATCAACATCTTAGGTTATTTAGCGTCTGAATGAGAAGAAGGTAATAATGCCGGTGAAATGAGTCCGGTGTCCAGCACCGAAAGTTACCCAGCATTTGTTGATATTGAGTTGAGGGAAAACCCCGGAAAAAATCTCAACCAGGTAACTTGCCCCGACCGGGAATCGAACCCAGGCCACCTGGTTTCGCGGTGAGACGCGCTAGCTGTTACTCCACAGGTGTGGACACCAGACTTTAAATTCTACTTATAGCGAGAGAAGAAAATCACATCCTTCATTTTCCATTATTGTTTGAGAAAATAAAAAAAAAATCACGGTACCGATATATTTTTAAAAATTAAAAATAAACATTCATATCTACCAGTGGCGGTTTGTGATGTAATGTATAGATTATTATAGTTAACAGAATTGTAGGTCTACATAAATCTTACATTCTGAAAATGGTCCTCAGACCATGCAACATTCATTTAACCCTGACAGAAAGAAACAAATAACGAAATTTGAGAAGAGTGTTCCTTTGTAGGTACAATGAAATAATGGATTAAACGTAACTATGTATAGGATCAGCTGTTATTAGGTTGTATGCCAACTGCCACTATCATTCACAATACAAAGCTTAATGGCTCCGTTTCTGAAATTGCTACGCTAGATGCATGCACATGAGGAGCGAATGAGAATTCTTATCATTAGCTGGGTGACAGAAAAATTGCTATACATCACAGGACTGAATGAAAATCAATGTTAACATATCTCTGCTCAGAAAGAATTAATTGAAACACTATTAGGAGAAGTGAGGAGCATCGTTTCAAAATGTATTATGTGCAACTTACAATTTTTTTACACGAACGACGAAAAACTGGATTACTCGTAAACCGGGGAAGTTTTCAAAACACTACACAAAACCATTTTTAAGTACTGGTTTCACAGTTTACAAATATGACGACTTGGAACCATCAGACTTCACAGCCTAAAAGATAAATAAATAGAAAGTAACAAATTTAATTTCGTCCACTGGGGGAATTAATACGTTTTGAAACGATGCTCTTCAAGTGACAATTCAATCTCGATTCAACTAAAAGAACACAATAAATTTGTTGACTGCACAAACCTATAACCAGGCAGAAACTGCCACTGATATATACAAGAAAAATCCCACTAATCCTACTAACTGTCATTTTGTCGAAATTGAGATAAACGTGTTTTCTGATATATTCTTGTGCCTTGAATATATGTGCATTTGTTTTTCAGTTAGAATGGAAAGAATCATTCAAAGATCCAAAACTAATTCCTGATCTACCTCGAAAATCTGCCGTGGCCATGTTTAGATTGATTACTGGTCATGATTGCCTCAGTAAATACCTCCATCGTATTGGAGTACTGAATTCACCTAAATGCTTACTGTGCACCAGAGAAGAGGACATGGAGATGGAGCACCTGGCTAATTGTGAAACTCTTAGGACATTTGTGGACCTTCCATCAAAATATTGGGAAGCAAGAAGGATGATGACTTCATTGTTAAATCCAGAGCATTAGATACACACACACGCACACACACATACTTTTTAACGTAAAAGTCTTAACTTTTCATTTTATTTGTTTAATTTAACAGTTTTATGAATCAATGGTTGTATTCAGAAACTGTCATTACATTTTTGTGTGAGCTTGCAGGAATCATTGTACTTACTTAAATTAAGTCTGTTCAAAATTATTGTTTCCTTTCGTCTATGCAGTTATGTGGCTAGAGAATAAACATTACAGCATTACAAACATGTTATGAAAGACTTACGTTGACTGCAACGTCATAAAATAATTCATTTACAAATTCTCTAGACCTGAAAGAAATGCTGCAAATAAATATTCTTACTTCACTGTAAAGCAATTTCTTATCAGAATATAATCACATATCACATGGTTTTGAAAGGCTTTATATTTTTAAATATTTCACATTACATCTAATTTATAACCGTAAATTTGGATTTGTAAATTGGACATATTTCAATAGTGATTCGTTCTCCTCACACACGAATGGTTTGCGATGGTGACAGGCAACATCATGCCAGTGGACACCGTCCTTATAGAAGTTGTTGAGTACAGCTAAGCAATTCTCTGCGGCTCCGTTCTGCTGTACGTACTCTCTGTTGTCAGGTTGAGGTTTTCCAATTCTACAATAGAAGTTCATTTTAATAATAATAATAATAATAATAATAATAATAATAATAATAATTTGGTATATGCCTATTTGTATTCTGGTGGTGTGGTAGAGAACGCCTAATGACCTTAACTCCGCCAAATGAAATAATAATAATAATAATAATAATAATAATAATAATAATAATAATAATAATGATAATAATAATAATTTGGTATATGCCTATTTGTATTCTGGTGATGTGGTAGAGAACGCCTAATGACCTTAACTCCGCCAGATGAAATAATAATAATAATAATAATAATAATAATAATAACAACAACAATAATAATAATAATAATAATAATAATAATAATAATTTGGTATATGCCTATTTGTATTCTGGTGGTGTGGTAGAGAACGCCTAATGACCTTAACTCCGCCAGATGAAATAATAATAATAATAATAATAATAATAATAATAATAATAATAATAATTTGGTATATGCCTATTTGTATTCTGGTGGTGTGGTAGAGAACGCCTAATGACCTTAACTCCGCCAGATGAAATAATAATAATAATAATAATAATAATAATAATAATAATAATAATAATTTGGTATATGCCTATTTGTATTCTGGTGGTGTGGTAGAGAACGCCTAATGACCTTAACTCCGCCAGATGAAATAATAATAATAATAATAATAATAATGATAATAATAATAATAATTTGGTATATGCCTATTTGTATTCTGGTGGTGTGGTAGAGAACGCCTAATGACCTTAACTCCGCCAGATGAAATAATAATAATAATAATAATAATAATAATAATAATAATAATAATAATAATAATAATTTGGTATATGCCTATTTGTATTCTGGTGGTGTGGTAGAGAACGCCTAATGACCTCAACTCCGCCAGATGAAATAATAATAATAATAATAATAATAATAATAATAATAATAATAATAATAATAATAATAATAATAATTTGGTATATGCCTATTTGTATTCTGGTGGTGTGGTAGAGAACGCCTAATGACCTTAACTCCGCCAGATGAAATAATAATAATAATAATAATAATAATAATAATAATAATAATAATAATAATAATAATAATAAGTAATTAATAATAATAATCAGCAGCATCAAATTCATTATTGTTATTTTCAGAAGCATAATAATTTGAGATGATTTTATTTAATTTCATTTATAGATCTTCATACAATTTTTTATTTCCTAGGAATGCAATATATAGTGATTACTTTAACGTGTTAATATTGAATTAAGTTTATAAATACCTAGTTGACTAGTTTCGGCTTGGGAGCCATCTTCAGAACTGAATTATTTCTACTGATAATTTCGCTTCTGCCTATATACTTCACCCACATTGGATATTCTCTCTCCTTTTCATTTTTAACATATGTATTTTTTTTTTTTTTACGTTCTTAACCATGAATTTCGGTTTTCCAACTCTCTTTTGTTTTTAATCTTGCAATGTTTGCTGCTGCCCTTATAGCTTCATTTAATGGTAATATATTTATATATTTTCATTAATTCTTAGGCTACTTGTTTTGTTTTAGAAATCACAACCACATCAATATTCACTACTTTCTATTTGTCCTAATTCTACCAATTCCTTGTAATATTTCAGCAATTCCTTGTATATTAGATACTTCTTTTGTGTCTCTTTGTCAGTGATGGACATGCATCATCTTCACAAATGCCCAAATCAGAGGGCATCCCATCTGGACTCAACACCAAAATTATACTTGGAAGCGAGAAGGCGAATGGAGGCCTCCAAGAGCCTGCACACTAGAGAGTACTACCACTGTCTAGTATATAGGCCTACAGTCACGAAGCTTGAGTTTATGAGGGTACTAGAAGCAATAGACTGTGCCGGTACTATTTTGTATTGTCTGTAATGAGGCGAAAGTAGCTATCTTAGTGGTTATCAACCACCTATGGATGCATATTAACTACGGTACGTATTGAACTTCGTGACTGTATATACTAGACTGTGGTACTATTACTTGTCTACAACATTGTTCTATCGCTGGTTGCCAACATAATATGAATTAGTAATAAGAGTATTGTTCTCTTAAGAGCCCTCTCTGATGTATTGTAATGAGGGTATGAATGAAAGTTTTTATCAAATTAATTAATGAGGTGGAAACTTGAACTCTCTGCATTGCTATAATATTTTCGCTGTAAGAAAAATCCTAATATAAACAATAGCACGTGATTGAAGTGAGGCTTCATTGGCCGCTGTTTGGCGCCATAGATTCTCAGTATGTGATCCCGCCTACTGTTGTACATTCTGTTCCATGTTAAACATTTCCCGTTACTCGTCAAGTAGACCCAACCTCACTACTACGCATTAGTTTACTTAGAAAACTTTTATAATTACCGGTACTGAAATTAAATTATTTTAAACTTATGCTGGACAAAGGTGTTATTCCTTCCAGGATGCAGAAGCCATACTACAGTACCACGTGCTTATGTGAACAACTACGAACTCAAGTGACGCCAACTTGTTACAAGAACAGACTACCTCGGTATTACTGTTGGTATTCATCCGCGTTCATAGTACAGAACAAAATATAAAAGTAGCTTTTATTTTACATAGAGTTTTACATATAAGTGAAGTTACATCTTTCATCGTATTTAACAACTACAATTAAATTTTTTATTTTCAAATAATACAAGATTATGGTTTCCAAATACGGAACTATATTTTCCTGCGTCGTGTGAGTGTTTCGACTGGGAGCCAATCACGGGTATGACAGCCACGTGCTTGTGTTTACATTAGGATTTTTCTTACAGCGAAAAAAGTATAGCTCCCGAGGAATACGCGAGTTTTATATACGCCTTGTTTGGCTGCTACGTCATGCTTGCTCTTTGTCGAGTGTTGCTGTTATTGGTAGCTTCTTTCGTGCCTCCCAGTTCATAGCTGAACTACATGAGAGAAAGGGGAATAAAGATAAAAAAATGGGGAGACAAGAGAGAGTGAAAGAGAGAACTGGACGAGAGAGAAGAATAAAGATAGTAAAACAGGGAGAAGAGTGGAGAATAAAGATAGTAAAAAGACAGGAAGAGTGAGAATAAAGATAGTAAAAAGAGAGGAAGAGAGTGGGGAATAAAGATAGTAAAAAGGAAGGAAGAGAGTGGGGAATAAAGATAGTAAAAAGGGAGGAAGAGAGTGGGGAATAAAGACAGTAAAAAGGGAGGAAGAGAGTGGGGAATAAAGATAGTAAAAAGGGAGGAAGAGAGTGGGGAATGAAGATAGTAAAAAGGGAGGAAGAGAGTGGGGAATAAAGATAGTAAAAAGGGAGGAAGAGAGTGGGGAATAAAGATGGTAAAAAGGGAGGAAGAAAGTGGGGAATAAAGATGGTAAAAAGAGAGGAAGAGAGTGGGGAATAAAGATAGTAAAAAGGAAGGAAGAGAGTGGGGAATAAAGATAGTAAAAAGGAAGGAAGAGAGTGGGGAATAAAGATAGTAAAAAGGGAGGAAGAGAGTGGGGAATAAAGATAGTAAAAAGGGAGGAAGAGAGTGGGGAATGAAGATAGTAAAAGGGAGGAAGAGAGTGGGGAATAAAGATAGTAAAAAGGGAGGAAGAGAGTGGGGAATAAAGATGGTAAAAAGGGAGGAAGAAAGTGGGGAATAAAGATGGTAAAAAGAGAGGAAGAGAGTGGGGAATAAAGATAGTAAAAAGGAAGGAAGAGAGTGGGGAATAATGATAGTAAAAAGGAAGGAAGAGAGTGGGGAATAAAGATAGTAAAAAGGGAGGAAGAGATTGGGGAATAAAGATGGTAAAAAGGGAGGAAGAAAGTGGGGAATAAAGATGGTGAAAAGAGAGGAAGAGAGTGGGGAATAAAGATAGTAAAAAGGGAGGAAGAGAGTGGGGAATAAAGATAGTAAAAAGGAAGGAAGAGAGTGGGGAATAAAGATAGTAAAAAGGGAGGAAGAGAGTGGGGAATAAAGATAGTAAAAAGAAAGGAAGAGAGTGGGGAATAAAGATAGTAAAAAGGGAGGAAGAGAGTGGGGAATAAAGATAGTAAAAAGGGAGGAAGAGAGTGGGGAATAAAGATAGTAAAAAGGAAGGAAGAGAGTGGGGAATAAAGATAGTAAAAAGGGAGGAAGAGAGTGGGGAATAAAGATGTAAAAAGAGGAAGAGAGTGGGGAATAAAGATAGTAAAAAGAGAGGAAGAGAGTGGGGAATAAAGATGTAAAAAGAGAGGAAGAGAGTGGGGAATAAAGATAGTAAAAAGGAAGGAAGAGAGTGGGGAATAAAGATAGTAAAAATGGAGGAAGAGAGTGGGGAATAAAGATGTAAAAAGAGAGGAAGAGAGTGGGGAATAAAGATAGTAAAAAGGAAGGAAGAGAGTGGGGAATAAAGATAGTAAAAATGGAGGAAGAGATTGGGGAATAAAGATGGTAAAAAGGGAGGAAGAAAGTGGGGAATAAAGATGGTAAAAAGATAGGAAGAGAGTGGGAATAAAGATAGTAAAAAGGAAGGAAGAGAGTGGGGAATAAAGATAGTAAAAAGGAAGGAAGAGAGTGGGGAATAAAGATAGTAAAAAGGGAGGAAGAGAGTGGGGAATAAAGATAGTAAAAAGGGAGGAAGAGAGTGGGGAATGAAGATAGTAAAAAGGGAGGAAGAGAGTGGGGAATAAAGGTAGTAAAAAGGGAGGAAGAGAGTGGGGAATAAAGATAGTAAAAAGGAAGGAAGAGAGTGGGGAATAAAGATAGTAAAAAGGGAGGAAGAGAGTGGGGAATAAAGATAGTAAAAAGAAAGGAAGAGAGTGGGGAATAAAGATAGTAAAAAGGGAGGAAGAGAGTGGGGAATAAAGATAGTAAAAAGGGAGGAAGAGAGTGGGGAATAAAGATAGTAAAAAGGAAGGAAGAGAGTGGGGAATAAAGATAGTAAAAAGGGAGGAAGAGAGTGGGGAATAAAGATGTAAAAAGAGAGGAAGAGAGTGGGGAATAAAGATAGTAAAAAGAGAGGAAGAGAGTGGGGAATAAAGATGTAAAAAGAGAGGAAGAGAGTGGGGAATAAAGATAGTAAAAAGGAAGGAAGAGAGTGGGGAATAAAGATAGTAAAAAGGGAGGAAGAGAGTGGGGAATAAAGATAGTAAAAAGAAAGGAAGAGAGTGGGGAATAAAGATAGTAAAAAGGGAGGAAGAGAGTGGGGAATAAAGATAGTAAAAAGGGAGGAAGAGAGTGGGGAATAAAGATAGTAAAAAGGAAGGAAGAGAGTGGGGAATAAAGATAGTAAAAAGGGAGGAAGAGAGTGGGGAATAAAGATGTAAAAAGAGAGGAAGAGAGTGGGGAATAAAGATAGTAAAAAGAGAGGAAGAGAGTGGGGAATAAAGATGTAAAAAGAGAGGAAGAGAGTGGGGAATAAAGATAGTAAAAAGGAAGGAAGAGAGTGGGGAATAAAGATAGTAAAAATGGAGGAAGAGAGTGGGGAATAAAGATGTAAAAAGAGAGGAAGAGAGTGGGGAATAAAGATAGTAAAAAGGAAGGAAGAGAGTGGGGAATAAAGATAGTAAAAATGGAGGAAGAGATTGGGGAATAAAGATAGTAAAAAGAGAGGAAGAGAGTGGGGAATAAAGATAAGAAAAGGAGAGGAAGAGAGTGGGGAATAAAGATAGTAAAAAGGAAGGAAGAGAGTGGGGAATAAAGATAGTAAAAATGGAGGAAGAGATTGGGGAATAAAGATAGTAAAAAGAGAGGAAGAGAGTGGGGAATAAAGATAAGAAAAGGAGAGGAAGAGTGTGGGGAATGAAGATAGTAAAATGAGAGCAAGATAGAGAGTAATAAAGATTGTAATCTGAGAGAAAGAGGAATAAAGGTAATAAAAGGAGAGACAGATAGAGTAATAAAGATAGTAAAAAAAGAGAAGGAGACAGAGAGGGAAATAATAATAGTCACTTTTGTGACAACAATGACATTTCTCATTTGTTGGCATTATTTTGCACTGACATCATGATGTATATATGACTTTTAAATCTATATTATTGAAATCATTATTATTATCATTCTTGCTTTTATGAGGTTTGAACTGGTCTGTTTTAATCCTAGACATCGTAAAGTCAGCGACTGACTGTCGTGAATTGAGAGAATAGAATCGTTGAAACAGAATACACCTAGATCAAGTTAGACAAGTGTGATGTCATGCATCACGTGCTTCAAAGACATAATCTTTAGAGATCATTGCAACTTACCCTCCAGTTTCACTCCAATCATTTTGTACACGATCAGTTGTGGGAGCCAATTTTTTGAGTTCAGCTGTCCAGAACCATCCGTTAATATTCAGGGGTTGTAAGTCAGGTCTATTGCAGCCCTTGAAGTCACAGAGACGACCACTTGTCCAGATGTATTTGACGTTACCTACACAAAATGTCACAAATTATTACATATCCTTTGGTGAGTGAAAGTATGTTGATGCACCTCTCCCTGTTCCATAATGCTACTTGTAGGAGAACACAAAGACAACTCGCTGTTAAATATATAGGATGTTTTTATTTAATTAGCATAATTATATATTTATAAGAACAAAATATTCAGAAATACAAGATGCGGCAAAGGCATCAGACGGTTTTAGAAAGCTGTTTACTGAGCAACATTGAGGGATTATGGATATCAATCGACTGTCGTTTGTTAGCATTTTTGATGCCATTTTGTGTAATCATGAAAGTATGGAGCTCAGAGCATCGTGCTTTCGTTATCGAGACATCTTTCAAGAAATGTGATTCAGTTGTGAAAACCTAGTGTGCCTTTCATCTCCAATTTAATGTTGGCCACCACGGAGCCGTTCCTGCTCGCAATACCATATTGAGATGAGTACAAAACTTTAGATTATCAGCATTAGCTTGCAAGAAGAAACCACCGGGACATGTTCGAAGTGTACGAACGCAGATAACATTGAGAGAGTAAGAGTGGCTGTTACGAGGAGTCCACATCGATCAGCTAGACAGAAAGCTATAGCACTGAGACTTTCAGAACGTTCTGTGCGCCGAATATTGCATTCAGATCTTAAGTTTCATCCATATAAACTTATGACTCTTGGTTCTTTGATGTCACAAAAACTTCTAAGATTCCATTTTACTAACTCGCATTTAGAGACAGATAATGAACAAATTTAAAGTTTATATTCATGTATGCATACATACGTAATATTCTAGACGTCGGGGGTCGATATTTTCGCACATTTTCAAAGGTACCTCCTTCTGCTTCAATGCACTGTTGCGCTCGGGCCTGAATTGCGTGGGAGAGTTGCACGTAACTGTTCTCTGTTCCGCATCCAAAATAGGTCGATTAACGCCTCTCTCGTTTCCCCCTTCCTTTGCTATACCAAGTCTTTCATCTAACCCCATAGACAGTAAGTACTCTTCGATATGGTACCCTTCTGTTCGGAAAGCGTCGTTCATATTCAGCGATGGCATGCAAGGAACTTCCATCACACAAACCATAAACATACACAATATCGGCATATTCTCTAGTCGAAAATTTATAAGGCATCTTGAAAAACACAACTTAACACCTCCGATAACTGTACCTGTATAACTACTGTACTGTAGGTAGCTGACTTGACTGCTGTGAATTGATGATAATGTAGGCTGTTTGTGTTATCTACAGGTTCTGTGTCAGCAATTGAATGAGGAAGACTATGTCCAATGCAGGACATTCGCCGAGAGAATGGTGGAAATTTTGGCTGACGAAGTTGTTATGTTCATGAGTGACGAGGCATATTTCCATATAAATGGTTATGTTAATAAGCAGAAATTTAGATACTGGGTCCCCGAAAATCTTAACGAACTACACGAGCGTCCGCTTCACTGTGCAAAGGTTACAGTTTGGTGTGTTGTGTCTAGATACTGCGTCATAGGCCCGTATTTTTTTTTTTTTTTTTTTAGGAGAACAGGAACACTGTGTCAGTGAATAGTGAACGCTATCGAAATGCTGAGGTTTCAACCAGAACTGCGTTGGCGTCTACGTGTGATTGTTAGACAAATTGTATGGTTTCAGCAAGTTGGTGCCACAGCTCATATAGCAGAAAATTCAATGACAGTTCTGCGCCAAATGCTTCCAGGGCACATCATTTCTCGGCATGGCGACATTCCCTGACCTCCCCGCTCGCCTGACCTTACCGTCTGCGACTACTTTCTGTGGGGTTACTGAAGTCCAAAGTGTACATAAACATGCCCCAAACAACTAATGACCTGAAGATTGCTGTTGCCCAGGAAATCGCCAACATTGATGGTGAAAATGGCATGCATGACCAGTTTTTTTTTTTTGCAGTAATAGATTTGTTCTAATAGACATAACTACTGAGTTATTTCCATTTGAAAATCATCTGATTCCTCTGTATTTTAAATACGGTATCTCTTAAATTAAATTATAAATCTTAGCATTATATGAAAAATCAAGTATTTCATAAATTAATGTGGGCTGGATCCTATCTTTGGAATACTGTGAAACACAGCTAGAATCACAGCCTATTTCAGGAAAGAAGATAAAAATGGTCAGAAAATATATTATTCGACATACATACATAAATTGAGGAGTTGGATGCAAGAAAGGCACTTATCTCAAATGCAAGTTTTGAGAAAATTGATGTTGAAAATTCAAACCTTAATAGTATTATGTATGCACTCCTTTACATTTCTGTGATCACAGTATTGAACTACAAATTGGTGATCATATACATAACAGATCAGAGAACACAATAGAGCATTTTACTCATAAAGGGCACATCCTCTAAAATGCCCTTCTTGCACCCAGCCGCTCAATTAATTATATACCGGTACTTTATGTAGGCTATACTGTATATACAAAATAAGACAACGTGGTTCACTCACGTGTAACAAATGTCATTATAACAAAAGATTCAAATTCTACAACAATCAGGCTCTAACGATAATGATTAATTGCATTGGCCTGGTAAGGCTGTAAACTTTCGAAATTCTGACAGAATTTGAAAAAAAAAATAAAAAAAAACAACAAAATCATTTAGGCACATACTGCCAAGCTCATTTAGTTTATCTCTATCTTGCACAAATGGATGGACAGACGACGTGTCAAAAACTACTTTTTCGGTAAAGAGAATGCTGAAAAGTATATTTCCGCGAAAATTTCGAAATCGATTTTTTGCAGCATTACAATACTTCATGTAAAGTGAAAATAAAGATGATGATGAAAAGTTATTAGCAGAATTGGTTATTTAAAATTATTTAACATCTTAGTGAACCGAAGTTCATAAATTATCATTATTTCAGTGATAAATTACCGTGTAACATATTATATTCTCTGTCTTCAATTACTTTTGAATTACACCAGGCAGAAATTGAATTTTTACTCCTCACTTTCTGTTTACAATGGTAGCTAAACTGGAAGCTTTTCGCCGTCTGTTTCCGCAAGACCTGGTAAACAAACTAACAGCAATGTTTAATAATATTCTTAGTTGGCGGCATAAAATACACATGAGCTTGCATGCAAGAACCAATCAGAACTTCCAAAGAACAACTTGAGAAACATTTTAGCAAAGTTTTCACTAACTCTCTGAAGGCGAAGGTCTAACTTTATTGCGGACCTGAAATTCACATTTCTCTTGTCGGTATCCTTACCTTCGACAATTCGTTTCTTTATAAACTCGTTTTCCATGCTAGTTTCCAAACTGACAAGGTCCATACAGCGTTGGCGACAATAATTTCTTCCTCCCAGCCAGTCTTCTTCTACGTTTGCTGTACGTGGATCCTTCCATGAGTAGAAATAACCTTTTCCATTGAACCTCTCGTGAATTTTTCCTGAAATATTAACATTTGTTGTTATATAATTAGTGATATATATAGGAAGTAGTGTAGATGATGTTCAATACAGCGCACTGTGTAGACACAAAATCTGCATGCATCTTAATTGAACATTCGTTTTCAACTTGATTCTTTCAACATTCTCTCCAGATTGCTGCAAAAATTGAACCGTGTAGATACACCTTTATTTTAGTGCATAGCGTTCTTTTTAATAGTGAGACAAAATGTAGCTGCTCAGCTAACGTGTAAAAACATGAAAGATTTTTCTGAGTAAAACAAGTTATTTATCGAAATCATCAATACCTGTACAATTCTAATTTATTTGAAATATTCCGACGAGAAAGTTAGTAAGATTTTAGTGCGTCACGATAAAGGGAATCAAGGCCAAGAATCTATACTCTACTTGTTTTCAGTCTTTGAAATATTGCTAAACAGGAAGCAACTTGTTGTCGCCTGCAGTCGAGATTGTTGTCACAAGATTCAGTTTGTTCCAGGCCTTATGCTCTTCATCCTTATATATATATATATATATATATATATATATATATATATATATATATATATATATATACGTAGTACGAATACTATGGGAGATTTGAGTAATTTAACAGTACCGGTAATAGTGGTAAAAATTTAACAACACACAAACTGAATGCTGCTGATTTATACATAACATCGAAGGTTATAAGAGGTGAAAGTAATAACAAGAATAGAAAAATATTCACTTACTTTGAGCACATAAAACAGGTACGGGGGGCTCAAGAATGCGACCTGCGGGTCTGGGAGGACCCTGGAACTGACCATGTGCAAGAGCCACAAAGATTGCCCCTATGACGAATTTGAGCAACATTTTGCAGGCTCTGGAATAAACCTGCAATTACAATTAAAACTTGTTATATTATCATTAGTGATATATAAGTGTTAAAAGTGTATGAATCAAAAATGAACACTCTGGAATAAAATAAATATAAATTTAAAAACACTCATTATTGATAGACGTTTGTGAGATTAATGGAAAATATTGAAAAGTAATACTGTAACAAAAAATGTTGAACTGTTGGCTATTGAAGCCAATTAAACACTATTGTTTGTTTGTTGAAGGCTATGTGATTGACAGTCACTACTTTTAAATTAAGATTAATCTTCAGATATAGCTCACTGATGTAAACTGCCGAATTAAAACACTTTACATTTCATTGTAAAGTAGAAAATAAAATGTAAGCTTGACAGGGCAGTTAGTATTGATATCTTTCACATAGTGCTATGTCGTTTTGTTTCTCATGTTATCATTTATTTATTTACTTATTTCAAATCAACAATATCGCAGCTTTGGATTGTATTACGTAATATTTTTCTGTTCAGTGTTAATTTTTTGAGAGAAGCGTTCTTGTCTTTGTATTGTTCTCTTCTATGCTTTCTCTGACGGATGGAAGTCAAAATTGCACACTGATGATTGATCTGACAATATTATATGTAGAAAATCACAACTTTTATTATTATTATTATTATTATTATTATATTTATACAGAGTGATTCATGAGGATTTGCCGTCCCTTAAGGAGCTTATTTCCGAAGACATTCTGAGCGAAAAATGTTATGTAAACATTTGTCATAATCTCAATATTTTCAGAATTACACTAATTTGAAGTTGTTCGTAAAATACCGTTATTCTTGAGTTTTAAGGGTACAAGAATATTACACATAAAGAATAAACTATTCACGAGTATCATTTATTTAATTGGTTAGTATTCTGAAGCTAAAAATGTCTTGTGAATTCCAAAGTTGCTTCGTACAGATTTTTTTAAACTACAAAATTACATTTTCTTACGCATTTACCACAAAAATTGTCACAAATCACGCTACTCTTGTAAATTCTTTACGACTTTACATTAGGATGCATATTTAAACTGTAAATAATCGAGTTACTAAAGTCGTATGATTTGTAACATTTTTGTGATAAATGCGTAAGAATGATGTCATTTTTAGTTACAAATTGAAAAATAAAGTCTGTACAAAGCAATTAAAAATACATTTTTAGCTTCAGAACACTAGCCAATTTAAAAAAATGACACTTCTGAATAGTTCATTCTCTATTTGTAATGGTATTTTATTAACGACTTCAAATTAATGTAACTTTGAAAATATTGCGATTAGGACAAAATGTTTATATGACATTTCTTGCTCAGAATGTCTTCGGAAATAAGTTCCGTAAGTGACGGTAAATCCTCGTGAATCATCCTGTATATACACACATAGGCCTACATATTATATCTCTGTAAGTGGGAGAGAAAGAGAGAGTTAATTAATTAATTACGTTTACATATTCATAGAAAACATAAAAACATTACGACTTACATCTATGAGTAACCGTAAACATGATCAAATACTTAAATAATATCTTCTAGATCACAATAGCATTACCATATATTACTTTCCATTCTTCTTACTTGTTATTTTAGAAAATAAAACGTAGGGTAATGTTAAAGGAAAAAAATATATTCGGTACAATAATGGGAATAATAAAATTGCATTTGATGGCAATTTAATTCAGATAGGTCTAATGCACAGAGCTGAATTATTGAAGTGCTACTCACCTCCCTCCGTTGGTTATGTCAGTTGTGGTATTTTTCTGCTTCACCATAATATTTATATAGCTTCCGTCGTTTTCTCTTATTGCTATTTTCAACATCATATAAGTTTTGGCCTTGGTGAAAGTCTAGAGATAAACAGTTAAGCACAATTCCATGTCAAGAGATATTCTTGCTAAAAGCTATGAAGATATCCCCATTATTCACAAACAATTTCAACACACTCAGGAATCTGAAAACAGGACACGATTCATGTTGCTCCTTTTCCTACCCTTAATGGTTTAAAATGTAGAGACCTCTACACTTATACGCAATTAAGTCATTAGTGACCCGAACACGTGCCGTTTTTCTGGAGCTTTCCAGCATTTTAGCAGGATGTCATGAAGGCCAAGAGCAAGAGGGCGGTCTCCTGAGTTTACGATCTTGGTACAAAAAATGGGAGGAGGGATATTTCAAATAGAAATAGACTGATTTACTACAAGAACTTAATTACTATTACAAAAATATGCAACAGTCAATAGCTGTTATAGTAGGCCTATAACATAACATAAAATATGTACTGTATCAGCTTTCCATAAACAAATATATGAAGTTATGAATATATATAAAGTCCACACCTGTGGAGTAACGGTCAGCGCGTCTGGCCACGAAACCAGGTGGCCCGGGTTCGAATCCCGGTCGGGACAAGTTACCTCAACCCAATACGAGCAAATGCTGGGTAACTTTCGGTGCTGGACCCCGGACTCATTTCACCGGCATATCATTCAGACGCTAAATAACCTAGATGTTGATACAGCGTCGTAAAATAACCCAATAAAAAAGAAATATATATAAATAGAATTGTGTCAAATGATAAGCATAGGAACGGCATTTCTTTCGTAAAATCAATTCAGTTGTATTTTTCCTGGACCAAAAATAAAATACAAATGGAGTAGGCCTAAAAATTATTATTTTGCGTGGACCAAATTAATTCTTCCCATAACCCTAACAAAATTAATAACAGGTAATTACGTATTAAAATAAAATATTCAAACATAGTATCGTACATAAATACAGAGTGATTCACGAGGAGTTACCGCTACTTACGGAGCATATTCCCGAAGACATTTTGAGCAAAAAAAAAAAAAACATATAAACATGGGCCCTATTCAATATTTTCAGAGTTACACCAATTTGAAGTTGTTAAAAAGTATACTTTTTTTTCTTTAGTTTTAAGGGTAAAAGAACATTACAATTAGAGAATTAACTAACCATTTATAATAATTATAATAAATCACATCATTATTGTAAACTTCTTAAGACACACTACATTAGGATGCAAAATTGAACTGTAAAGAATCAAGTTGCTAGCAGTCATGTGATCTGGTTCAATTGTTGTGCTAGGTGTTAATAATAATGTAATTGTTATTTCAAAACTGTCTCCTTCATAAAAATGTGAAGTATTTCATATTTCATTTAGGAGAGAAGACTGTAGTATGCGGAAAGTGCTTGCAGAAAATTTTTTCTCGCACTGAATGTAGGAAATCGTACTTCCAATGTCAGTTCTGTTGCCAGGAAACCTGTAATTCCGCACTTTAGTAGAAAAATATTTTAATGGTAACTTTGTTCTAAATATTTAAATATCCTGATTAATAATTACTAACAGAGCATGCAAGAGTGAAGAAAGTTCCTGTAGTTACCCAGGAAACATTTTCGATTATTAAGAATAGCTTTCATGAAAACCTCCATTTATTAAGGTTTGTTTCTATGGAAACATCATTGATAAATGAGCGTTATGTGCACGAACGAAATTTTTAGAATTATAATTTATAATAATTCAATTCAAAGGCGACTTATATCATCTAATACAGCGATTATAATTATACTTCGAAGTTGAGGCACATAAAGTCTGAATGTACGTGCACACAGGATAGAATAATGTTTATAGAGCAGTTATAAGATAGTCCTCTCCTATCATCTGCGTATAAACAGGAGATTTTGCAATATAGGCCGAGCAAATAAATAAATAAAATGTCTCCTGAAGGACAAACGTAAATGTTATATTGACCAGAATACAATGTCTGTCGAGTGTAGAAACATAACATTATCCGAGACCTATAAAGAGTTATACAGAGCAATATTGTTTAAAAGGTAGGCCTAACTCTTAATAATTTTTAATAATTATTATTATAAGACTATTATTATTATTATTATTATTATTATTATTATTATTATTATTATTAACAACAGAAAATATAACATTAGTAATTAAAAGAAACCACATGAATCAAGTAAGTTACCGGGTAATTATAAAGTGTAAATCACAGATATAAACTTGCCTTAGATTAATATCATTGTTACAAAAGATTTTAGATAAACTTTTAGAAAAAAAATATGTTCTATTTTCTATAAATCTAACTCCGCACGATCTTCACTTCCGACCCAGGAGCGAGTTCACCACTTCCAGGCAGTGGGGAGCATTCCGGACGGTGCCTACCCTCGTACCAGGGTCGATGACATGATTGCGACGGAGATGAAGGAAGACCATGTGGGGAGGTCCACACGGTCTTTACCAAGGAAAATAGAATGGAAGGTACTGGCCATCAGACCCCTCAGCTCTGCTCATGACGTCATCTGCCATCAAGGCTGGGCCTTTAACATGCCTCGTACTATGGAAAGCAATGCACCGAAGATATTTATGGCTCTTATAAAAAGACCATTGTGATCCCAAACAATTTTTCAATTATTGTGGGCTCTTTAGACATTGTTAAAACACTTACAGTAGCGTGCAAATTAATCCGAACACGACATATTTTTACATTTTCTGTCATTGTTGGCCTCACAGCTGCTCATACCACTTTAATTGACATCTGTAGTACGTGTAATTCCATTGTTGAAGGTCTGTCGTTATTATTTTTTTTATAATATGTGACTTTTGCCTGTCGTTTTGTACTTATAAGCATTTCAGTTGTGTTGAAGACTTAATACTGCAATCCTGTGTACATTCTGTAGTCTTCACAAATGGATACAACTCCACGAAAACAGTCTAAAATTATAACATTAGCAGAGCATTCTTCTATTACACAGAGGAAAATTGCTGCAGAATGTCACATCGGTTTGGCTACTGTTAATTCGATCATAAAACGATACAGGGAGACTGGATCCATCGCACCCCAGAAAAAAGGAAACTGTGGCCGGAAAAGGAAGACTTCACCTGCAGATGATCGTTTAATTGTCAGGAAAAGTAAATTAAATCCTAGATTAACTGCTGTCGACTTAACCCGCGAGTTAATGGCTACCACTGGGGCGAATATTCACGTCACAACAGTGCGGCGTAGGCTTTTGGAAGCTGGACGAAGGGCTCGTAAGCCTATTAAGAAGCAATTGTTAACCCCTATTATGTGCAAAAAATGCTTAATGTGGGCAAAATTACATCAACACTGGACAGTGAATGACTGGAAGAATGTAATTTTTTCCGATAAGTCTCATTTCGAGGTCCACGGCCACCGTGTTTCTTACGTACGGAAAGGATCCGAAAAAGTAACAGCAGCTCATCTCCAACAAGCAGTGGCGTGTACTGGTTAAAGGGTTTGGGCTACCGCTGACCCTATTATTACACAAAATATATCTAACAATTACTTTAATTTTAATTACTATGGTAAAACTAATAATACAAAATTATTACATTATGTTATATTATAAACTTTTTCTTTTGTAATTTCCTTGGGCTACCGCCGGTAGCCCGCAAAATACGCCCCTGCGGCAACAAGCACCCAAATACCCCCCTAAAGTAATGTTTTGGGGTTGTTTTACACATGAAGGGCCTGCAGCAATAATACCTATCAAGGGAATGATGAATTCTGACAAATATATTCACTTACTGGAAACCAGAATCGTACCCCAGCTGCAAAAATCATTTCTGGATGGCAGAGGGGTGTTCCAACAAGACCTGGCACCATGCCATACGTCTCGAAAAACTACAGAATTCTTCAACAAGAAGAATATTCAGGTACTCCCCTGGCCAGGCAACTCACCCGACATCAACCCCATTGAGAACTTGTGGTCAATTTGCAAAAGAAGAATGCAAAAAATGGATTGTTCTACAAAGGAGAAGATGATTTCTGCCCTCATTGGTGTATGGTTTCGCGATAAAGAAATGAAGAATATTTGTGGGAAATCGTCTCAGAGCTGTTATTAGGAACAAGGGAGGCCACATAGATTACTGAGGTATGTCTTAGATCATTTTTTTTTATCCCGTTTGAGTGTTTTTGCATAAGTAATTACGTTGTTCGGATTAATTTGCACGCTGCTGTATTTCTTTAGAACGAGGATATGAAAATAATACAGAATGACTCTCTAAGAAGAATATTATGTTATTGTGCTCACATTACATAGTTGACGATTTTCTTAATTTTCTTTGCTGTTTTACGGTCAATTGTGGACGATTGACTTTTCTGCCCTGTCGGGGTTTGTTGAGAGCTTTCATGATCGAGTTCTAGAGTATCATTCAATAACGAACGGATCTATAGGCCTACTAGAGATCTTTTCGTTCAGTACAGTATATTAGCAAATGTTTGTGCTACGTTTCTGAACTTGTTTAATGTAGTCCCATGCTATTCCTCAAAACACTTCTCAAATTTGTAAACCACACGAAGCCAGTTAACAGAAGGACGAATATTTCTCCGTGAAACACATTGTAACCAATCGGATTTCTTACTTTCACAGTTTTTTTTTTCTTCACCATAGAAGAGTTTGTTTGCAGTTTACACACACATAGATATTTCTTCTTCAATCGGTACGAAAGATAACCGGGTAACATTTCAATCAATTCACTTTTTTCATAATTATTTAAGTTACTTTAGGACTTCGATTTAACTGCCATTGTTAAGTCCGTTGTTAATCGTATGTTTGTTTGTTGATGTTTGATAATTCAGTGTTTCTTAGTGAGTGCAAAAGGATTAATTTATAAAAATGTCTAGCAGTTGTGCATCAGCAACATGTAAACAGAGGAGAAAATTGTGCTGATAAAACGTAATTTACAATCGATATCCAAAGGCACAAGCTGTTTGTGAAAGATGGATATAGTATTTGCGTAATACAGCAGATAGTTTTAGACCTGAAATACCGCATATTTGTTCGATCATTTCGATAATTCTGATCATCGCGATTTTAAAGCAGAATTATTAAGGTTACCACAAAAACTGAAACTAAAGAATTCGGCCGAACCTTATTTATTTTATTCTTACCTAGTAATACACAGTGTGATATCCGAAAGGACGAACGCAATGCAAGGTTTTATTTAAGCACTATGAAAAACTTTTATGTGAAGTTTTGAAGCCAGGTACATCGAATACATGTAGTGAAAGTGAAAATACCGAAGAGAAAGGGTTATTAAAATTTGAGCAGTGAACGATAAACTGCAAAAAGAGCTACAAGTAGCAAATTACAAAATATTGCAGTTGGAACAAAAAATTTCAGAACTCGAGAAATAATTTTCAAAATCGAAATAATTTCTTGTTAAATATGAACAACTCTTTTCAAAATGCCAACGTAAAAACCACAACTCCTGGCTCATGATAAATTTTGAGACAGTAACTATATTTCAATAGTTGTGACACTTCATGCAATTTCGAAAAGACGTTCAGAATATGTAAGGAACATTACCCCTTACCCAGTGCACATACTTTACGTAAACGTCTTTCGACAACTGAGTGTCCGCCAGGCTTTAATTAAAATTAAGAAAAATATGGTCTTGTGTTACGACAGAATGAAAATAGGCAGTGGACCCAACAAGGAAGTGTTTCTATGAGTCATACAATAAAATTATGGCCAGTTCATATTTGTTCATTGTTTGACGGGGAAATGGAAGCAGTCAATGAAGTATATGTTTGATTGTACAGGGACATCATTTTAATTTTGCTCACATTTTTAATATTAACTTGCCTATACCTCTGGATCAACACCGTTTGCTATCCCCTTCCACGACTGGAGTTCGATGATAATGGCGTAATATACAAACAAATCACTTTACTAGGTATAGGAGGGAAGAAAAGTAGTTCACCCATTTACGTAAACTAGGAAATATTGCGCTTTTGAGTTTGATAATTTTCATTAGGTTTTTGTTTAATCAAAATACAGTACAGTATTAACATTGAGCGTTTTTATTCACGAACTGAGCTGTCCATGTGGACGTATTCATTATGCAGTGTATAATCATATACTGTCTACAGCACATTAGCGTACAATATAGAGAATGAAGTTAAATTGAAAAATAATCATAATATGGATATTTAAACACATTTTTGAAAATGGTGGCCGTTCATTTCGATACAGGCTTCAGTTCTAATGTGCATATTATCGCACTATAAACTATTGTACCTAATCCCAATTACCAGTTTCGTCCTTCGTACTAGTAACTCAAGTTGAAATAATCCTGTACCTACTCTATAAAAGAGTACCTTACATACTGTAAATTCAATCTTCACTTCTGCCCGATCCGAAAAGATAAAACTACTCAGACATACTATCTACTGTCCGTCCAAGTGGTTATGTCGTAGGGTCGTAGAAAAGGAGGAAATCACGTGACAGTTAATCACTTAACAAAGCTCTTTTATTTAAGTTATTTTAAACAGTTGTATAATATTACGTAGACGTCCAGTTCCTAACAGAAATTAATGTTCTCAGAAAAGAGCTAAGACAGCCCAGCCACTAGCTGGCGAATAAAAGCTGGTGGGGGAAACCGGAATACGACGTAGGCAAATGGACGACAGTACCTGTGCGAAAATGATTCAATATTGAAAGCTCTTTCGTCACTGGAAAACGCGAACATATTTTTGGAACGTACTGTTTACTATGACCGTAAGGCTACTACGACTGTATATGCGGTCTTGGTTCTGTGTGGAGGACGGTTGAACTTCATTAGTAGAAGGGGTGGGAGTGAAGTACATTCAAAAACTCAGGTACAATAAAAATTGAAGTAAAAATAAAATGATGTCCCTGTACTATCACACCATTATATATATATATATATATATATATATATATATAATAATAATAATAATAATAATAATAATAATAATAATAATAATAATCTCTGTACAAGCCTCTGGTTTTAAAGTACCGTCATTTCCCATAACTATGGTCCACGATGCAACTGTTCAAAGAACATTGTAGAAGTAATATAGACCGGTCATAGATAGCTGCAGTGACTTGACTTCAAACTACAGTATAGCAAAAATATAGATAAACAAGGTACTACGTTATTGAGTACAAAATTTGAATGGACCATAGTTGTGTTCTGGGACCATAGTTATGGGAAATGATGGTACGTGCTTTCTTCTGTGACATGGGTCCTCAAAATCAGAAACTACGGAAAGACATAGGAATTAATGTGAGTCAGACACATATTTCAATTGATGTGACATCTGAGCGTAGAATCTGAGGTTTGTGTGATATATTGCAAACGCTGAAATTAATGAGGAATCATTTATTATACACTGGATCTATTTCGGAAACTGGAAAAAGAGTGAGGCCAACAGTATCAGAAGATTTAAAACATAAGAGCGGGGTTAACAATGGCAGTCACATCGAAGCCTTAAAGTGAATTGATTGAAATGTTAGCCGATTATGTTTCGTACCGATTGAAGAAGAAATATCTATGTGTGTGTATACTGC
Organism: Periplaneta americana; assembly: GCF_040183065.1. NCBI lineage: Eukaryota > Metazoa > Arthropoda > Insecta > Blattodea > Blattidae > Periplaneta > Periplaneta americana. The sequence goes on along the minus strand of NC_091119.1, from coordinate 37,885,360 downwards.
AGACAAACTCTTCTGTAGTGAAGGAAAAAAAACTGTGAAAGTAAGAAATCCGATTGGTTGCAGTGTGTTTCACGGAGAAATATTCGTCCTTCTGTTAACTGGCTTCGTGTGGTTTACAAATTGGAGAAGTGTTTTGAGGAGTAGCATGGGACTACATTAAATAAATTCAGAAATGTATAGCACGAACATTTGCTAATATACTGAACGAAAAGATCTCTAGTAGGCCTATAGATCCATTCGTTAATGAATGATACTCCAGAACTCGATCATCATTTTTTTAGTAGGCCTAGGTTATTTTACGACGCTTTATCAACATCTTAGGTTATTTAGCGTCTGAAAGAGATGAAGATTATAATGCCGGTGAAATGAGTCCGGGGTCCAGCACCGAAAGTTACCCAGCATTTGCTCATATTGGGTTGAGGGAAAACCCCGGAAAAAACCTCAACCAGGTTACTTCCCCCGACCGGGAATCGAACCCGGGCCACCTGGTTTCGCGGCCAGACTCGTTAACCGTTACTCCACAGATGTGGACTCGATCATCATGAAAGCTATCAATAAACGCCGACAAGGGTAGAAAAGTAAATCGGCTACAACTAGTCGTAAAACAGCGAAGAAAATTAAGAAAATCGTCAACTATGCAATGTGAATATTAAAGATTTTATTAATTTGTCCCACAGAATAACATCTGTAATATTGACATTTAATATTTGAGGAGAAAAATTCGCTCCGGCGTCGGGGATCGAATTTTTCTCCTCAAATATTAATTATGTAATGTGAGCACAATAACATAATATTCTTCTTAGAGAGGCATTCTGTATTATTTTCATATCTTCGTTGTAAAGAAATACGTGTTTTAACAATGTCTAAAGAATATTATAGATTTATTAATTTGTCCTACAGAATAACATCTGTAATATTGACAATATTTGAGGAGAAAAATTCGCTCCGGCGCCGGGGATCGAACCCGGGTCCTTGGTTCTACGTACCAAGCGCTCTGACCACTGAGCTACGCCGAATTCAATCCACAGCACCGGACTGAACCCTCCTCCTTCAATGTTTCCCTTTGTGACCTGACTCCAAGTTAGGCATATATGTTGACGTAGGCCTATATGTCCAATGTCAACTGCCATTATACTAGGAGCGCACTCAGCTGAGTGACTTGTTTGGCCGGGATTCCGCAGTTACGTGCACAGTAATCTGTACAGACATATGCACTGCAGCTATGAGAATATTATAGATTTATTAATTTATCCTACAGAATAATATCTGTAATATTGACAATTAATATTTGAGGAGAAAAATTCGTTCCGGTACCGGGGACCGAACTCGGGTCCTTGGTTCTACGTACCAAGCGCTCTGACCACTGAGCTACGCCGAATTCAATCCACAGCACCGGACCGAACCCTCCTCCTTCAATGTTTCCCTTTGTGGCCTGACTCCAAGTTAGGCACAGAGCGCTTGGTGCGTAGAACCAAGGACCCGGGTTCGATCCCCGGCGCCGGAACGAATTTTTCTCTTCAAATATTAAATGTCTAAAGAGGCCACAATAATTGAAAAATTGTTTGGGATAACAATGGTCTTTTTATGAGTGCCATAATTATCTTCGGTGCATTGCTTTCCATAGTACGAGGCATGTTAAAGGCCCAGCCTTAACGGCTGATGACGTCGCGAGCAGAGCTGAGGGGTCTGATGGCCAGTACCTTCCATTCTATTTTCCTTGGTCTTTAATTCTGAGTGAAGAGCGAGTTCATCACTTCCGGGCAGTGGGGAGCAGTCTGGATGGTGCCTACCCTCGAACCAGTTGCGACGACATTACTCCGACGAAGAAGGAAGAAAGACATGATTCACATGATCCACCTTTGGATTAACGTATATATTATTTTAATGTACCGAAGCACATATGATATTTCCATGCAGATATTCTGCGTCATCATACGATGAAAAAGTAATGGAACAGAGAAAAATTCTCTCCGGGTTCAAATCCCGGTGCCGGAGAGAATTTTTCTCTGTTCCATTACTCTTTTATCGTATGATGACGCAGAATATCTGCATGGAAATATCATATGTACTTCGGCACATTAAAATAATATATACAGTGGGTGATCAAATTATTAGGGACACTTGGTAAAATTAGGAATTTCATCTTCAAATTCACATAAAACACAAGTAATTTGGATTTTCTCAACTGGAAAAGCTTTATTACTCTAAATAGCGTTTTATAAAGAATATTATTACATATTTAATTGTGTAATAATGAATATGGAATGAAATAAACAAGAAAGCTAATATTTTGTCACACATCCCTTTGCAGCAATTACAGTTTTAACTCTCTTTGGCATACTAGAAATGCATTGAAGACATTGTTTTTAATTTCTTGGCTATGATGCCACATATTGATCAGTTTTTCTGTTAAAGATTGTTTATTTGTAATAATTTCTGAATGAATTTGCCTCTTCATTAGCTCCCAAATATTTTCAATCGGATTAAGGTCCGGAGAGTTACCAGGCCAATCCAGAACCTTAATTTTGTTGTCAGACAGGAATTTTGTCACCTTATTTGCCTTGTGACAGGGCACAGAGTCGTGCATGAACACAAAATCACCATCAGGAAACCATTCACGGACTTGTGGAAGAAGCCGTTCCTTCAGAACCTTTATGTAATGATACTGACTCATCATTCCTTGAACAAAATACAGGCGACCAGTTCCATGACCACTAATCACAGACCACACCATGATGCTTAGAGGATGTTTAACAGTCTTCTGCATAGAAAGGCGCCAATGAGAGATACTGGAATCAACATATCTTCTATGACAACCCGTCGGAGGATCAAAGAGTTAGGGTTTTCATGTCGCACTCCAACCAAGAAACCATTCCTAAAACCATACAAAGTGAAGAAGCGTCCCTCTTGGGCAAAGCAGCATCAATTTTGGACTGTGGATGATTGGAAAAAAGAGAGCTGTTTGTCATTCACATGATTTCTTTGTTAGTCACAATTTTACTTTGTACAAATGTGTTTTATGTAGGCCTACTGTTTATTTATTTTTTCAGGTGTGTTTTTCAGATGAATCTACCATACAGATACTTGCTGACAAATCTGTGTTCGTTAGAAGGCGTAAAGGTGAAAAGTACAATAATGACTGTATTATGAAGACTGTTAAACATCCTCTAAGCCTCATGGTGTGGTCTGTGATTAGTGGTCATGGAACTGGTCGTCTGTATTTTGTTCAAGAAATGATGAGACAATATCAATACATAAAGATTCTGAAGGAACAGCTTCTTCCACAAGTCCGTGAATGGTTTCCTGATGGTGATTTTGTGTTCATGCACGACTCTGCGACCTGTCACAAGGCAAATAAGGTGACAAAATTCCTGTCTGACAACAAAATTAAGGTTCTGGATTGGCCTGATAACTCTCCGGACCTTAATCCGATTGAAAATATTTGGGAGCTAATGAAGAGGCAAATTCATTCAGAAATTATTACAAATAAACAATCTTTAATAGAAAAACTGATCAATGTGTGGCATCACGGCCAAGAAATTAAAAATAATTGTATCCAATGCATTTCTAGTATGCCAAATATAGTTAATGCTGTAATTGCTGCAAAGGGATGTGTGACAAAATATTAGTTTCCTTGTTTATTTCATTCCATATTCATTATTACACAATTAAATATGTAATAATATTGTTTATAAAACACTATTTAGAGTGATAAAGCTTTTCCAGTTGAGAAAATCCAAATTACTTGTGTTTTATGTGAATTTGAAGATGAAATTCCTACTTTTACCAAGTGTCCCTAATAATTTGATCACCCACTGTATGATATGCGTAAATCACTCTGTGATTTAAGACGGCGCTTATTCCGTCGGATCCCGGCCATAACGAGTGCACCTCAGCACATATGTGGACTTCAGTCCTAGGTTCATAGACATCTATGACGTAGTGCAGAGGGCGGCCACTAGAGGGAACCCAAGAGTTGGAACTTAAACTGAGACGATTCTGTCCGACACCGGGATGGGTATCCGGTGTGGCTTAGTGGCTAAATCATCAGCACGTAGATCTGAAAACCCGGGTTCAAATCCCGGTGCCGGAGAGAATTTTTCTCTGTTCCATTACTCTTTCATCGTTTAGATTAATGGTTAGCATGTCTAACCGTGAAACGTGAGGGCCCAGGTTCAAATCCTGGTTGGGACAAGTTATCTGGTTGAGGTTTTTTCCGAGGTTTTCCCTCAACCAATTGAAGCAGAATTGCTGGGTAACTTTTGGCGCTGGACCTCGGACTCACTTCGCCATCAGTAACACCCCTTATTTCTATGGCATAAAATTATATCAAGTTAACCTTTCTATGTATCTGAATAAATGCCAACTGAAACATCATCTGTGTCTTATTTGTAATCTAGCTTAACATTATTCAATAAAATTCCTTCTTCTTAATCGAACGTGACATCAGTGAAGTGACAACTATAGCTAGAGACTGAACACAGTGCATGCACCGATCGTCGTTTCACAGAGTCTACATATAAAGTGACTATTTGCAGTCTGTTGAGACTGTACCAACGCCAAGAATTTCCAATCAAGCATCTCAAAATCAAATCAATACTAGGGCTTATTTTCATAATAGTTAAATATGTCCATTCCTCGGCATGAAGGGTGGCGCCACAGGGGTACGAAGGAGGGGCTTGTGCACCCCTTCCAAGTACCTAACCTACCCAGTGTAGAATAATTTCAAGGACAAATTGTTTCGTGGCCGGGTATCGATCCCGGGACCCTTCGCTTAGCGCACGAATGCTCTACCGGCTGAGCTACCCCAGGAACTATACACGACACTGTCAAAATTCTTCCTTTATATCCATACAACTCAAATGGGCTGATAAGACGCCAGAACCCAACTTTGAGTGCACACAAATTCTGTATGACTTAAATTGTGGCTTCCTGTTAACATATCTCCATATTCGTTACTGGACCAGATTTGCATACTACCCAGTGTAATCTTAGTACAGGGACATCATTTTATTTTTACTAACATTTCTAATATTAACCTGCCTATACCTTTGGCTTAAAGGTTGTGAACCGGAAACACCGTTTGATACCCCCTTCCACTGGAGTTCGATGATACTGGTGTAAGATACAAACAAATCACTTTACTAGGTATAGGAGGGATGAAAAGTAGTTCATCCATTTACGTAAACTAGGAAATATCGCGATTTTAAGTTTGATAATTTTCATTCGGTTTTTCTTTAATCAAAATACAGTAAAATATTAACAATAAGTGTTTTTACTCTCGAACTGAGCTGTCCGTTCGGACGTATTCATTATGCAGCAGATATTATACTGTCTATAGCACATTAGCGTACAATGTAGAGAATGAAGTTAAGTTGAAAAATAATCATAATATGGATATTTAAATACAATTTTGAAAATGATGGCCGTTCATTTCTGTACAGGTTTCAGTTCTTTTTTGCATATTACCGCACTATATACTATTGTACCTAATTCCAATTAGCCTACCAGTTTCGTCTTTCGTACTACTAACTCATGTTGAAATAATTGTGTACCTACTCTACAAAGAGTACCTTACGTACTGTAAATTCAATCTTCACTTCTGCCTGATCCGAAAAGATAAAATTATTCAGACATGCTATTTATTGTCCGTTCAAGTGGTTTTGTCGAGGGTCGTAGAAAGGAGGGAAATCACGTGGCAGTTAATTACTTAACGAGGCCTTTTTATTTAAGTTATTTTAAACAGTTGTATAATATTACGTAGACGTCCAATTCCTAACAGAAATTAATGTTTTCAGAAAATAGCTAAGACAGCCCAGTCACAAAGGGAGGACAGAAGTGGATGGGGGAAACCGGATGCGACATAGGCAAACGGATGACAGTACCTGTGCGAGAATATGATTTAATATTGAAAGCGAACATATTTCTGGAACGTACTGTACTCACTAACTCAGTGCTGTTTATGTTTACTAAGACCGTAAGTCGACTTTGACTGTATACGCTTGGTTCTGTGTGGAGAGCGGTTGGAAATTTACTAGTAGAGGGGGTGGGAGTGAAGTACATTAAAAAACTCAGGTACAATAAAAATTGAAGTAAAAATAAAATGATGTCCCTGTATTATATTATCATGTATAGACTGGATGATGAAGAAGAAGAAGAAGAAGAAGAAGAAGAAGAAGAAGAAGAAGAAGAAGAAGAAGAAGAATTTAATGTACAGTAAGAGTAATTTTAAAGATTCGAACTGTGAATTATTACCAAAGATAGGATTCAAGCTTTTATAACTACTACTGTGGAACATTCTGGTTCACAAGATGTTTCAGCGATTGCATAGTCCACACCTGTGGAGTAACGGTTAGCGCGTCTGGCCGCGAAACCAGGTGGCCCGGGTTCGAATCCCAGTCGGGGCAAGTTATCTGGTTGAGGTTTTTCCCGGGGTTTTCCCTCAACCCAATAAGAGCAAATGCGGGGTAACTTCCGGTGTTGGACCCCGGACTCATTTCACCGGCATTATCACCTTCATATCATTCAGACGCTAAATAACCTAGATGTTGATACAGCGTCGTAAAATAACCCAATAAAATAAAAAATCGATTGCATATTTTCGTTTTAAAGTAGTATTAGCTAGAATCTTCTAGAACCACCTGCTATCGGAGTTCGACATGAAAGAGTTAGTTAATGGGGTTTAAAAAGGGCACTTCAGCTACTACGGGTATTTGCGCCCTTATCTAAAATTCATTCAAAAATAAAAACAAATAATAGCCTACCATAAGCTGAATGTTAACACGAACTGAAAAATGTTGTCACATTAAAAGGGAAATACACAAGACATTAAAGAGCACGAAAAGAAGAACCGGGGATCGAACCCTCACAGGCAGTCAAAATATTCATGGAACCCATTACTCTAGCTGAGAGCCGTTAACTGCCTTGAGAGATCCGCGTCTTAGAAATAAATGTTTCTTGACTTAAACCAGTCGTGGCGAAAATCCCATCGTGCGCCGAGCCACTGTGAAAGCTGCAACGTGCATAGCACCTATGGAGGGAGGCGGACACCCGAAGGGAAAGGAAGCAACTGTCTGACTTATTAACGGATTTTCATTTTCCTTACATCAACCACTTAAATAAAATTATATACAGTACAAGGCTACAAACTAATGTTTAGTACGTGTAACGAAGAAAGAAATGAACAAGAAAACCTAGGACACATTATCACAACCTAAAATTAATTGTCTTCAGAATGTCTCTGCGACAGAGTTTCAAAATAAGGAGTTATGTCACTTACTATCAGTCGTAGTTGATCACGAAGGTATTTGTCTGTCAGTCGTGATCTAAATTTGATTTTTACTATTTTCATTGTTGAAAATAATTTTTCACAAACGTAAGTTGTAGCGAACATGGCTTCAACAGAGCAAGCGAAAGAACGAAGCTTCAAATATTTATTTTTTGCCAAAGATTTGAAAAGTTCAACATTTGTCAAGTCCTTACATCTAGCTTTCATTTAACATCACATTGTAAATCTGTGAGTTTAAATTGAAGATCTAACCGTATTATTCGTACATCTGCTGAAAAAGGATCGACGTACAGAGATAATAATAATAATAATAATAATAATAATAATAATAATAATAATAATAATAATAATAATAACACTTAATCTTTTAATGTTTCATCAGTAACATGTAGTAACTTATAATGCCGTTTTATGTTATACAACCGTTTTCCTAGTAATACTGTGAACAAATCATACATTTAATATTCTCATCATATTGTCAGGAAAAAATGCATCCTCCCATCCTACTTGAAACTTTCGTTTTTATAGAGGTATATGGTTTCGAGAGAGACATTGCGACGATACGCCACTCGCAGGTCAGAGACTCCACTGAGTGAGAGAGAGGGTGGGGGTTGTAGGTAGGAAGCACAGTCTAAGACATACAGTCACGAAACTTCAACACTTTTTCTGCCAACATTCGCGACACTAGCGCCCAAGCGGCAGGCAAGGCACTGGCCATAGTCTCGTTCAGCCAGCACGTGCTTTAAAGGGATGCGAGATGTTATAATAACGTTTTAATCATGCATCGGAATAAAGGCAATGTGTGCAATGACGAAAATTGCAGTAACAACAAGTTTAAATCTCCGAATTTGTCGTTCTTCAGATTCCCTAAAGACCATGAGAAAATCATAACTCAGGAATAACCAATAATCCACGTTGTAGGTAGCCTACGTATTGTGTTCTATAAAACATTATTATTACTTATCAGTTACCTATTTGTATGTCAGGAAGGAGAATTTAAATAAAAACAAAGTAAATACCTGTTACAGTATATTATTTTTTTGTAGAAATCATATGTGTAAATGTGTAACCATTCCGATTTTGGATAATGTATCTACAGTTTTTAATGCAAGTAATTCCATAATTTTTGTATTCGTGTTTTTTTTTCTATATATTTTTCAAAAGTTGAACGTTATATTGCATTCAAGTAGGGATCATGGTGTTAATTTTTCAAGAATTCATGGAGTATTGTAATCCTTTTGCAAAATATTCACTTCTTGAATAAATCCAGACTGTGTCGATAGATTTCTGATGTGTTGGTGTAGATTCATGTGGCAGACGTATTAAGTTCTCAAGAGCCTTTTTAAATTTAATATAAAAAGCAATCTTTTCTGTAATAATTTGTATGACTGCTATTGGTGTTGATTTTACATTCCCAGTGATTATTTGAGCTGTTCAGAGCAGAAGTGGTATAAGTCAAAATTAGGTAATGAGATTTAAAGTAAATATTCTGTAAAATACAGCGCAAAGCAGCAATTAATATATCCTTCGTGCTATTCACTGACTACTAATAGTTTAAATAAATCCAATATTAACTGCTACTTTGCGCTGTATTTTAAAGAATGTTTACTTTAACCCTCATTACCCATTTTTACTTACACCACTTCTGCTCTGAAAATAAAATTAGGCCTACATTTTCTGAGTTAATTGAAGTCACAATTTTTTCAACAAAATTGTGTGTTCATTTATTTGTTTTCACCTACGTCATATTAAAAGTAAGGGCATGTAAATTACGTATTATATAGGTAGGATAAGTTAAAATTAGGCATTATATGTGAAAACTGGAAATGTAATGTAAAATGCGGTAAACTTGCCATAAACATTTAAACCATAATATCAGCACTATTTGTCACTCAAAATAATAAAGGAAATACCTGTTCTTAAGAAATGAAAAATAATAAACTTCATAAATCAATGTCTGTCATATTAAGGTCTAAATCTTCCCCTTTTTTATTTTCAAGTTTACCTCAGCGGCCGAGTTTACCCCAATTTGCGGTATGGAAAATAGTTAATTTCTCAGGAAATAGGGAGAGGAGTTCACCACGCAATGTAACCTACAATTTTGAAGCTACTAATTTTGACTCTTCTCACAGGAAATATAGAGTTCTAATGATTCATAAATATATTCAGGAATGAATTTAATTAACCATCCACGTACGAACAATTATATTATTTCGAACCATGATACGTGAACAGTTCCATGATTCAGTTGTAAGGAGCAGAAAGAATTACGTTTATTCTCAGCTTCTGAAACTTGTAGATTAACTGCGTGTGAAATTCTTCTAGGATTCTAAATTAAAATTAATAAGAATCATATACACTTACTGTATAGCATAAAAATATAAAACAAATTACGCAAAACCCGTTTTCTGATATGTTATCATATGTCGTGTGCACACTTTTAACTTGCCTGCCGCTAGAGGGCTACTGTCGCGCCGGCTGTCAAATGTTGGCATATTTTATACATATGAGTTGCGTGACCGTATGTCTTAGACTGTGGTAGGAAGCAAGGGAAATGCACTGCGAGCCACGATGTGCTCGTGAGTCGCATTTTCGCCACGGCTGACTTAAACGGATCGTATGAATCAATATTATAATCAGTCAACCTGTTTATACCTATTTATGGCAAAACTCCGTTGTAGGAAGTTACTAAACCTTATTGCTGTGCTGGAGGCGGAGTCTGGAGTTTCCCTCCATTAATTTAGTAGTAGTAGGTTTATTTTGCCTGGCAGAGTTAAGGCCATGAGGCCTTCTCTTCCACTCAACCAGGTTTCATTAATATACACGAGATACAAAATTTGATTACAAAACAACACAAAAGAAAATACCTTAGAAATTACATAAAATATAGTAGGAAATTACAATAGACAAGATCAACTACATAATATAAAATTACAAATAGTCAAGATCAGTTACATAATATTGTGACAGCGACGTGAGATTCGAACTCACGACCAGCGTCCCGCAAGAGAGAAGATCGCGCGGAGCACTTGGGATGGCGCGCGGCGGAGAGGGGAAAAGGGCCAACGCGGCGAGAGAGTGGAGCGAGAGTGCGCGCGCATCTGGTGCTGGTAGAGAGGAGAGGGCTCTGGATTTCTCTGGAGAGCCATCTCTAGAGACGCGTGGAACCTTCGAGGCTACGTCGCTGTGGTTATAAATTACGGTCGCGAAGGAACGACAGCAGTTTTGCAGTTTGCAGTTTTCAGTTATTCAGTCAGTGAGAAAGCCAGAGCAAGCAAGCCAGACTTGTGTGCCGGAGTTCGACTCGAGTGTGCGTCCGCATCTGCGTCAGCATCCGAAGGCCTGAGTTCGAGTGCAGTGGATCGCAGTTGGAGGGACCTGAGTTCGAGTGCAGTGGACCGCAGTTGGAGGGACCCGAGTTCGAATACAGTGAACTGTCTCTGAAGGTCTGTGATTCGAGATACTGTGAACTCGAGTGACTGAGATAGAAGAACTGTGAACTGAGAACTGATAGTTCTGATTTGTAAATAGTGCTTTGTAAATATTAGTTAAGATTAACAGTTCATTGTTGTGCGTAATAGTCCAAGTAAATTGTCATTGTCGTCGGTGGAGTGCTGTAACGAATACTGTGTTGAGTGAAGATCCAATTGTTGACGAGAGCGTTTAAGGTGAATTGTAGAAAGGAATTATTGTTGTGACAAATAAATTACATTGTTGTAACTAATAAAATTCACAATATATCAAATAAAGTGGAAAATTACACATAATCAAAAGCAGTTACATAACATACACACAAACAAACAATTTATAAGACCTAAAATGCCCGAGACAAATTGGACGATTAATTTAGTTGAGATATATTATTCAGTTAATATACTAACTGGAGAATACATATGGGTGACAAGACATAAAATGTTGATTAGCAAAGTCCTACTAAATGGCATACAAACACAAATGATTAAGTAATATATGAAGATAATAAAAAAAGAAAAGAGAAAAAAAAAGAAGAAGAGAGAGGAGAAAAAAATAACAACTTGGTCATTTAAGACTATTTAGAAACTTCCGCAAGAGTCTAGTTCTGTTCATTAAAGACATTTCTAAGTAGAGTGTACTTAAAAGATTTTAGACTCCGACTGCTCCTGATTTCCTGTGACAAGGAATTCCAGGAACGGGCTGAACCATTGTCGCAATAGATTGACAAGTCATCTGACACATCACTGCTGTCAGTACGTGATACTATTGGCTGACAATTACGAAGAAGGAGGTGAATAGTACATTGTGTCATTCTTTAAGATTGACACTTGCGCAGATCAATGGAGTTTTGTAAGTTGTTCACTTATAGCTGTTTTCAATCATTATTAAAACTTAAATATAAGCGCTGCGAGTTAGAGAAATTCAAGACGAAAACTGTCTACCCCAGTTCAGTTGTACGTGATGCCTAAAACAAATTATGAACGGCTTGCGTCAAACACTCTGTATATCTACACATTTCTCTAATTTTCTCTTTACCATTTTCTTACTAAGCGAATAATACTATTTTGCGCGAGTCATATGCTTTCAAAACCACTTTTCCTCAAGATTCGGTGAAGTTGTAAAGGCAAAAATGTGAACAGTGTTGTTTAAAAAAAACTCAAGGTTATGAACAAGCCTGTGGAATTGAAGTAGGTAAACGTGCTGAATGCCAATTAAGAAATTCTAACAGCAGAAGAAGTAGGTACCGCATTATGTAATGGGAAGAAGTTTTTCACTCCAAAACCGGTTTACACGGCGCAAGTAGAGTGGCAATAAGTGAACAAATACAATAGCTTGCTTATGTCGTAGTGAAGCAAGAGCATTTTCAAGTAGATAGAAAGCTAAGTTACCAAAATGGACCTAAAAATACGAGAGAATAATTAAAAATTTGTCAAGATTATTGAACAGCTTGCTGAGATTCTTGAAGAGGAAATTGTAAGGGAAAAGACGTTATGGTTAAGGAAATGATTGACAAAATGAAACACATAGCTGCTCAGCATTGCTTTTGAAAGAACTGAATGCAGAAGATACGACCACAGTCTACTATATACAGCCACGAAGCTTGAGTTTTGAGGGTGCTAGAAACAATAGACTGTGACGGTTCTATTTTGCATTGGCTGTAATGAGGCGATATTAGCGATCTTAGTGGTGAGCAACTATCTAATGTTTGCATATTTACTACGTATTGAGCTTCGCGACTGTATATACTAGACTGTGATACGACTGAACACAGGGCTTGTCTAAGAATATCTTCCGAATGCGTTGATATATTACACGATTTAATAGTCAATGATATAAAGAGATTATAGATTCACTGATACGAGACTCCATAATGTCTAGAATTAAACTGGAAATTGCACGTCATATTTAGCAATAGGTAGGGTTCGAATTAACAGGGGGGATGGGGTGGATTTCCCCCCTGTTGGAAAGTTATCCCCTCTCATGAATTCGTATTAACATCAGGGATAACTTCTATCCCCCTCACAAAATATATTTTTTTTATTATTTTAATACGAGTATACGGTTAGCGCGTCTAGCCGCGAAACCAGGTGGCCCGGGTTCGATTCCCGGTCGGGGCAAGTTACCTGGTTGAGGTTTTTTCCGGGGTTTTCCCTCAACCCAATATGAGCAAATGCTGGGTAACTTTCGGTGTTGGATCCCGGACTCATTTCACTGGCATTATCACCTCATCTCATTCAGACGCTAAATAACCTAAGCTGTTGATAAAGCGTCGTAAAATAACCTACTAAAGTAAAGTAATACGAGTATACTTTATAAAGTAAGCAAAGAGAATAATATTGATGTATTATCATCACTGGTAAGCTGACAACAATCAATAACTTAGGAATTACACATCTTATTTTAAGCCTGCTGCTGGATATAGGCCTAATTATTATTACGTTCAAGATGCAAGACAAGCAACTCAGTGGGACCAAGCTGTGAGCCGTATCGAATGAGGATAATAATAATTTTATGTTTGGTAGTCTCTACTTAGGATTCTATCTCCACCTCATCCAAAGACCTCATCACCTCATCAGATATCTTAGGCCTAATTGCACCTTGGTAATAGGATATAGTTACAGAAGTCTTCAACATTTTTTCCGGGTTTCAAAATCTTCAATATCTAAATTAATTCCTGAATTGTGTGCGTTTTTATTTCTGTGCTCATATGTTCCACTGGCATTCGTGCTTCTTTTATAATTCCACGAACTTACATTTTAATCGTTTCACCTTACAGGCATTTTATACCAGTACTAAGCTTAGTTATACGTAAAATGTAAAATAAAATTATATATTTAAATCACGCACTATAGACTGTATAGGGTGGAAGTGAAATAATCATACAGATTGAAAGGGACGATAAGGTACACTTAAATAAATAAAAACCCTATATTAGGCCCGTAACACACTGGAAGAGTTTTCGCCAGCGAGAAATGTGTTGCGAGAAAATTAAAAAATTGATAACATGGATTCAAATGGACGTCCACACACTGGAAGAGATTCTCGTTCGAGGCAAAAACCTCGCGCTAGTTTCTCGCTGGGATCGGTAGCTCAGCGAATTTTCTTGACACATTTATCAAAGATGTTTGACATTTATTCTCTTTATGGCGATTGAATGTAGAAAAAGAAATCACAGGTGGCGATGAATTGTATTGTTTTTATTTGAAAATGAGGAAAGATGGCTGATAATTGCAGTCAGAAACTTATCGAACTTGTACGATGTCACTCGTAGGCCTATTTATAGGATACACGGGACGAAAACTTATAAATACACGAAACTTAAAGAAGAAATCTGGAGACAAATATCAGATTACCTGAAAATAAATGGGGCTATATTTTATTTTGATGAGATTTAATAGTATTAATTAAACATTTGAAATAATGTATCTATATGTCTTAACAGTTTACATAATTTCAATCAGAACATAGCAAAGAATCCTCTATCATATAATGAATGGCAAAAAACTGTGGTCCATTCAACCTGAAATAATGCCTAAACGTGTCATCATTCAAATCGAAACCAGTGTCCAAAACTCGCCCTTATTTTCGTAAGATACAATGTGATTTTCAGATATTTCTGGCTTTAATTTTAGGCCTACTTTTTCTTTTCATTAACAAAATATGTTCATGTAACTCCATTTCCTCATCATCTGAATTCTCAGATTCAACATAGCGTTCGTACGTAATTTGTAAAGTACGACAATATACTTACAGGTTATATATTTAAGTACGACAATATACGTAAATACATAATCTATAATATTTCCCCCAACGAGTCATTACAATAATCAGAAAAATGCTTTCTGCATGAAGGCAGTGCATAGATGATCGTAGCGAGGTGTGATCTGTGATAGCGAGAACTCGCCAAGTGTGTGGAGGAAGGATCTTCGCCTCTTTCTCGCAACATATTTCTCGCTAGCGAAAACTCTTCAAGTGTGCTACGGGCCTTACGTTTTGTGATTAAATGGATGGTTAATTAGAAAATTAAGTTGGAAGTTTCAGCAATCTGGCAATATCGCCACTAACACACTCCTCTTTCTTCTCGTAATACAGATGTAAGAGGTTAACGAACTAAGGTCTGTCTCCCTAGGTGAACTACTTTCCACTTCTCTCTCTAACTACAAGGATGCAATCTGTTTGCATCATTCAATGCCATTGAATTAGTGTTTTTACATTTAATTTACACGAAAACAGTCCACACTATTGAAATACGTCAAAGACATAAATTATTCTTCATTAGATTTTCTATCGATATGGACAAAAGGTCCCCATATCGATACCCGGACCCGTAACAATTTTTCCCTTGAAATTATTTAAGTCTGCTTCACTGGGAGCTTTACCTGAAAGCTAGATTTGCAATATATATATATATATATATATATATATATATATATATAATATATATATATATAGCCTACGTTATTGTAGGTACGTTAACAGAAAACTACAATTATTTCAAATCACACAGTTTGTGTGCACTCGATGTGGGTTTCTGGCATCTTGTCTGCCCACTCGAGGTATGTGGATATAAAGGGAAAAATTGAGACGGTGTCCTGTGAAGTTCTTGGGTAGTTCAGTCGGTAGAGCGTTGGTGCACTCAGCCAAAGTTCCCGGGGTCGATACCCGGCGTCGGAACAATTTTTTCCTTGAAATTATTCTCATAAACTTAGTCTTCATGCCTCCCTTTATGATCATTTGTGGAAATGCTACGAATAATTAATAGTTTTATATTTCAATTCCTTTCCCCCAGAGAAAAAAAAATACTACTTTAATACAAAAAATGAGTAGCCCTACTCGTACGTTAAAAAAATTGAGGCTCTTTCTACAGAGCTTGTATTATATACTGTAGATATTTGATTTACAGTACAATGTTGATGTACGATTATAATTATTGCGCCAGTTACATCAAACGTATAATTTTCCTTCTGTTTTCAGTCCAATTATTCCATTCAAATGTCATTAATGGACAATGTAGCAACCACAAGAGGGCTCTAGCAACAATCGGAAAAACTTTAGTTCATAGTCCACCATTTTCGGTCAATACCATTTTTAATTTGAACTGAAATGGCCGCAGTAACGCCATCTGTAATGAGCGTCCAAAAAAAGATAGACTCTGAAACGTCGAAATTTGTAAATCAATCCACCAGCGGTGTAAAATGAAAGTTAATTAAATAAAGTGATGTTGTTAATAATGGCACAGTGAAGTAGGAGAACTTCGCTTATAAACGCTATGGGAGATGCGAATTTATGTCGTCTTTGTGCAGTGCAAAAGGATAGCTTTGTTGGAATTTATGATGAAGAGGGCCACAAATTGAGCCTAGAAACAAAAATTACAAAATGTTTGCAGATAGAGGTTTGTAAGTTTGAAAACTATATGTTTTTATACCGTTACATTTTCACGGATGCAACAAATTTATAAATTGTGAATCCTAACCTAATAGACCTTCATGTAAACGAGTAGTTTCCTATCGTTTTGACAGGGGCTGTGTCAGTGTTGCTATCGTATTCGTTTGTTACAAAGCTGTTACAGTTGTAGGTATTTATTAGTGTAGATTATATTATTATTTTCCTATATTCCTGTATTAACATTTTACAAAATTTCGATGAGACGAATTTAGCCT
Source organism: Periplaneta americana (assembly GCF_040183065.1). Taxonomy (NCBI): domain Eukaryota; kingdom Metazoa; phylum Arthropoda; class Insecta; order Blattodea; family Blattidae; genus Periplaneta; species Periplaneta americana. The sequence goes on along the minus strand of NC_091119.1, from coordinate 37,868,938 downwards.
AGCAGTTCTTTGTATTTATTGATATTACTTGTTTAATTTCATTAATGTAAGCGTACATGTTATGTTACTTACAAATGGCTTTTAAGGAACCCGTAGGTTCATTGCCGCCCTTGCATAAGTCCGCCCTCGGTTCCTATTCTTAGCAAGATTAATCTAGTCTCTAGCATTACATCCCACCTATCTCAAATCCATGTTAATATTATCTTTTACCCTCAAATCTCCCTCATGGAACTCGATTTTATATATTAGTATTTATCTCAACATTAAAGTAATTTGTAGTGAATGCTAACTCAAGGGTTCATAGGCCTTTGTTCCTACATGGAAAGCCAGGAAGTACTTTTGCTATAGCATGAACAGTGAATTGAAAATCAGAAGGACAGCGACAAACGCACACATTTTGTAGCATTTCTGAAGATGTTAAGACATTGATAATTTAAAAAATACGATGGAAAGGTGTGATGTCATATCATTTAAATAATCCCCTCAACTAACCTACTAACCTTGTCACATACTTTACCTTAATGTCACTTAGCTATCCCCTCATTTAACCCATCTAACCCATAAAGAACGTATGTGACAAAGTTAGTGGATTAGTTGAGGGGATTATATAAGTGAATATGACATTATACCTTTCCATCGTATCTTTAAAATGACCAAAATGCTTCCTTTACTGTCATATGTCGTTCTAAACGTCTAACACCTTTGTTAACATCCTTAACACTTTTGAAATCCATCTTCCCACGTGCCAGGCGACTAATATCATCTCAACAGTCTGAACTTTACATACCTCCTCATCAGACAGTTACTTCTTTTATTACATCATGTTACTTGTACTACACTCGTTTGATAGCGTTTCTTACATTAATTTTTTATTACGGCTTTTTTTTACTTGGACTTTATTGTACAGCCCAAGTACTTAATGCCCATGAATCATATAAATAACGCGAATATGGTATGTAAGTTGTAATGGACAGATGGACAGGCAATGTCTAGCAACATAATATTTTTATGTTAGAATTTAGTAGTAAATTCTTACAGAAATTATGACAGTTATAATATTATTCTCATTATCATCAAAATGAAAAACTAACTTCTTTAACTCTTCTGTAACAGACAGGCCATGAAAAGTTTGTGCAATAAGAAATCAGTTTCTGAAATAATTAAAAATTGTAAAACAAAATAAACCCATTAGTTGCTTGCTATACTCCCTTGTTATCTTTTCTTCAAAACTGAAGTCAGCAATGAATACTTACTTACTGGCTTTTAAGGAACCCAGAGGTTCATTGCCGCCCTCACATAAGCCTGCCATAGGTCCCTATCCTGAGCAAGATTAATCCAGTCTCTATCATCATATCCCACCTCCCTCAGCATGTCGAAAATGTAAAAAAAATGAAGTTGGAGAGATTAAATTCTTTTAACATTTCAATTTTAAGTTTATTATTTCATATTACTGGTACTGAATTAAAATGCATCTTTATTAAACTTTAAAAAATTGCACTTGGACTCATTCTGATGTGAAATGGTTGCCTACTAGTTTGATTTTTATTTGAATGGTAATTGATATTTAGAAGAAAAGACTTCAAGGCCTAACTCTGCCAGGTAAAATAAAATAAATTATTATTAGGCCTATCATTATTATTTGGAGTTCACCATTTTAATAAATTAATGTAAAGAAAATTACGTTTTGTTTTGACTTGACAATTTCATTTGATCATTAATAACTTTATTTCTCATATATTAATGTGTCATTTTCAATTAAAGTTTTTTTTTATCTTATATAGCCTATGATGCATAATTCTTTTTGTCCCAACTCTTTAATTTAATTTTCTTTATTATTATTTTCTAATATACAGTGGTCATTTTTTCCCAATAAAAGTTATTTAATTTAATATTGTGTTTTCATTAAGTATGTCCACTCATTGTGCTAGTGCAAGTAATCATAGAAAATGTAAGCTTATTACAGATCACCATATTACAGGGTGAGCCAAAACTACTTACCTATTGTGTTTAACTACTTAGAAACTACTTATAGTATAAGCACAGTCTAGTATATAGGCTAGTCACGAAGCTTGAGTTGTGAGGGTGCTAGGAACAATAGACTGTGCTGGTACTATTTCACATTGTCTGTAATGAGGCACTATTAGCGATCCTAGTGGTTAGCAAGTATCTATGGATGCATATTTACTATGTATTGAGCTTCGTGACTGTATATAATAGACTGTGGTATAAGTTTGTCACATTTATTGTAATTTTGTTATGCAGTGAGTCTTGGATTCGGTCGATTCTTTGTAAATTGGCTATTTCAACAAATTGATATGTTGCACTGTGCATCAGAATTATTGTATTTTGTGTTGAAGAGCACTAATACTGGTACTTCATCTGTGTTATTGTATATTTTCAGAAAGTTTTTGCTTCAATATTAATCGAGTAGAGGACGTTTGAAGGTCTTATCTGATGTTGCGCATCAAATATTTATAATTTTTCTTCAGACCCTTCAAGTTGTAGTCTCTGTCTTTGAAAATTTGCACAATGAAGTCATACAGAGTGACATGACATTGATTATTATGATCTAAAGTATCAGTTTTGTTCAATAATGGAATTAATACGCTCAACCTTCCTCCTGTGAATAAGGTGATCATTCCATTCAGTTCAACTGTAAAAAACCTGGGAGTTCATTTTGAATCTAACCTTACCTGGGACACGCATATCAAACACACATGCAAGAAAGTATTTTCCACTCTTCACTCATTAAAAAGATTGTACCACTATCCAGCTAAATTAAAGCAGACGCTTGTACAGACTCTTATTATGCCTCATTTCGATTATTGTGACGCTTTATTCAGTGATCTCAGGGTGGATTTATCCCAGAAACTGCAACGTGTTCATAATGCGTGTGTTCGTTTCATTTGTAATGTCCGGTACTACGACCACATTTCGCCTTCTTTCGATAAATTATTGTGGCTCAGGTTAAATGAGAGGAGAAAGTTACATTCCCTTTCTCTCTTATACCGAATTTTGCACACCTCTACTCCCTCTTACTTATCTGTCCGATTCCACAGTCTTTCTCAGTATCATAACTTAAATATTCGGTCACAATATAAGAACACGCTAGAAATACCACTGCACACATCATCTCTTTATTCTTCATCTTTCACTGTTGCTACTTCTCGTCACTGGAATTCTCTGCCGCCTGAAGTCAAGGGCTGCCGAACTTTAATTTCCTTTAAATGTAAATTAGAAAAATATCTTATGATGAGTTGCCAAACCTAATGTGTTGCAAATGTGTTCCACTGTATTTATTATTATTTTTTTTTGTTTCTTATTTTTATTATCTAAATCGTGTTTATTTATCACTTAATGCCAATATGTATCCCACTATGTTGTTATTTTTTTATTATTAATCTATTTTTTTGTGTACATTTTATTCAATTGTCGGTTTCTGGTTTAATTATGTAAATCCTACTTAATTGTAATCTAATACTAATATGTATACTAATGTGTTTATTTTTATTTTTACTGTGTATATTTTTCTTTTTTTTTATTGAATTATCGTCTTCTGTTTTTATGTGATTCGTATTTGATTCTAACAAATTAATATGTATTTCACTATGTTTATTTTTATTTTATGAGGTAAATTTTATGTAACTACCTCTTTTGATCTTATTATGTATCAGTATGTAATTACTTAATTCCGATCAAGTTTTATGTTCACCTGTGTAAGCAAGTTTTAATCCTGGTTGAGTGTAAGAGAAGGCATTACGGCCTTAACTCTGCCAGGTTAAATAAAGCCATTATTATTATTATTATTATTATTATTATTATTATTATTATTATTATTATTATTATTATTATTATTATTATTATTATTATTATTATTATTATTATTATTATTATTATTATTATTATTATTATTATTATTATTATTATTATTATTATTATTATTATTATTATTATTATTATTATTATTATTATTATTATTATTATTATTATTATTATTATTATTATTATTATTATTATTATTATTATTATTATTATTATTATTATTATTATTATTATTATTATTATTATTATTATTATTATTATTATTATTATTATTATTATTATTATTATTATTATTATTATTATTATTATTATTATTATTATTATTATTATTATTATTATTATTATTATTATTATTATTATTATTATTATTATTATTATTATTATTATTATTATTATTATTATTATTATTATTATTATTATTATTATTATTATTATTATTATTATTATTATTATTATTATTATTATTATTATTATTATTATTATTATTATTATTATTATTATTATTATTATTATTATTATTATTATTATTATTATTATTATTATTATTATTATTATTATTATTATTATTATTATTATTATTATTATTATTATTATTATTATTATTATTATTATTATTATTATTATTATTATTATTATTATTATTATTATTATTATTATTATTATTATTATTATTATTATTATTATTATTATTATTATTATTATTATTATTATTATTATTATTATTATTATTATTATTATTATTATTATTATTATTATTATTATTATTATTATTATTATTATTATTATTATTATTATTATTATTATTATTATTATTATTATAATATAGCATTTCTTTTAGTTTCGAGAAATAGCTCTTACTTATGTTGGTATTTTCACATTTCATTGCCTCATGCTCAGTACTAATTGATTTTTGTTTCAGCTGTATCCTAAGGACCCATTGCCCAAGACTGTCTGCCTGGATTGTTGTGCGAAGTTGAACCAGTGCTCAGACTTTCTGGAGACAACCTCCCAAGCTCAGGTTACGCTTCATATGTTTCCTGATACAAAAAAAGAAGAGGAGGAAGAAGACATAGAAGAGCATTTACCTGAACTAGGTTCTGAACTAGATCATGATTCTTGTTCGACTGTTGAAGAAGTAAGGGATAGTTTGTCTTTGGTGTAAACCATATGAAGGGTACACCAAAAGAACAATCAAAGTCACATTTTTAGTGTTTTGAGCAAATGATAATTTTTATGTTTGAAAGGCTTATTATTTATAAAATTAATTTCAATGTAAAAATGTTGCACCGATATCTGTCATGAAATTATGATCTAATAATATGACTTGAAATTACTTTTAATTGCTTAATTTTTCAACAGTATACTTTAGTGTAACTGTTTGCAGTGATATAACAATCAAAGTCCTGAGAAACAAGAAAAGAGTAATCAAAGTCCGACATAGAAATTAAACTACAGTGAAACCTCGATTGATTCTGGGTTTTTCAGGGGACTGGACAAATTATACCCAGAATTGAGAGAAACCCAAAATGGGGTTTTGCCAAAATTGAAAATGAACATATTTAAAAACTAATTTTTATGGTCTAACCTCAACTAAAAGAACAAAAATACTTTAAAGAGCTTCACGACATTAAGTTCACTGATTGGTTGCATTAAGTTTACCTGTCACTTCTTGAAGAAATCAAGAATGGATGTCTGTTTTGCAGTCCAGACAGTCTTGTTCTTATAACTGCACATTTTTAAAACACCTTGGTTTTTCATATTTGCCAAATACCAAGAGTTTCAACTTCTCAGAATCATCTGCATTTGTACAGAGAAGAACAGTAAGCCTCTCCTTACTTTTCTTCCCACCATGGCAGGTCTCTCCTTTCATGTGGTTGCTCTTATCTGGCATCAGGGAGTAGAAGAGCCCTGTCTCATCGGCATTAAAGATATCTTTGACATCATAGTCTTCAGTGAGACATGGAAGCACCTCATCTTTCCAATGATCCACCGACTCATCTGGAACACTTGCACTTTCACCACACACATTGTATGTAATGTCATGTCGCTGCTTAAAGCGATGTAGCTATCCATTAGAAGCCTTAAAATTGTCCACTTTCAATCTTAAGGCAATGCTTTGTTGTGAACTGAATCTCACGCGCATAATTAATGCATTGTTTCTGACTAGTGTGTGGCATCAGGTATCTTGCGTGGATGCATGTGGCAGATAAGGAGAGGGTTGGGAACTATTACTGAAACGATCTTAAACAAAGATATAACCGCAAATCTAATCTTTCAGGTAAAGCTTCCTGTAAAGCAGATTTGAATAATTTCAAGGGAAAAACTGTTCCGGGGCCGGGTATCGATCCCGGGACCTCTGGTTGAACGTACCAGCACTCTGCCAACTGAGCTACCTGGGAACTCCACCTGACACTGTCTCAACTTTTCCCTTTATATCCACACAACTCGCGTGGGCTGACGAAATGCCAGAGACCCACATCGAGTGCACACAAACTCTGTGTGACTTGAAATTGTGGTTTTCTGTTAATGTACACAGTGACGTATATATTATGCAAATGTAATCTTTCAGGTAAAGCTTTCTGTAAAGCAGATTTGAATAATTTCAAGGGAAAAATTGTTCCGGGGACGGGTATCGATCCCGGGACCTCAGTTGGCAGAGCGCTGGTACGTTCAACCAGAGGTCCCGGGATCGATACCCGGCCCCGGAACAATTTTTCCCTTGAAATTATTCAAAGATATAACCATTTAGGGCTGGAAAAACACACAATCGAAGCTAGTTTGCCTTATTAGGACAAAAAATTTGTTTCTTAAATGCGGGTAAAACACTAAATCTAGAAACATTAAATTGGGGTAAAAAAGCATTGCGTATATGGGACTTCTGCCGAGATTGCAAAATAAGAATGCAAAATGCGGGTAAATCTTAAATCGAGAAACCCAAAATCGAAGTTCCACTGTATAATGACTCACAATATTATCAACTCAGTACTGTTCTTTCACAACAGTTCAATTAGTGATTCGTTTTTGTTGTGTTGTATGTTCGAATACTGTACCGAAATATCCCATATCTAAGGTTTAAGGCCCAAATATGGTCCAAAATGCCTCTTCCAAGATAATGCTGTGTAATGTAGCCAATGCTATAATATTCATCGACTTAAATTTATGTCCAATTTCTCAGAAATATTACTATCCTTCTAGGTTCTACCAGTTTATTTTGAATCATTCTATCACAAAAAGCAAAGCAAAAAAAAAAGGGTATAATGATATGTTTTCACACATTGGTGCATCTTCCTGCTCCGTCAAGATCCAGGCATGCCGTACCACCATTTATTTAACCTAGGTCCATCCCATCCACATCCACTGGTAAGGTAGTGCATCACAGCAGGCGTTATTGACCTCCGCAGACATGTTCTGAGCCATGGGATAGAGGTTGTCTTTTAGGAAAGATCAGCTCAACTCGGACCTGAAAGTCTAAGTCGCGTTTTTGTATATATACTTACGAGTAGTGAGCAAAATGTCGTACCTGTAGAAATTAATAATATACAATGGATTAAAAATTATTGTTAAAGCATATTGAAAAATGAGAGAGTATGTTTTAATCACAATAAAACTGTATTCAAATGAGACACTGAGATTTAAATCCTGGTCACAGAAATATTTAAATTCTGGTATCAAAAGTTTAAAAGTCACACAACACAATGAATTGCAGGTGTATTTTTTTTAAAAATAGTGTTAGTTGGTATCAAAACCTTCCCTGAAATATGGTAGTGAAAGCTGGATCCTGCATTACAAATATAAATCCAAATTAAAAACAGCCCAAATTAAATTTTTATGTTCGATTTTTAAGTTAAAAGGGTAAAGGGCACTGAGATAGAGTAAGCTCTAAACAATGCTCGTCACATGAAGATGTAGTAACAGGCTCAACTGAACCTAAACATAAAGAGTTCATGATGAAATCATTTTAATTATTTTTTTTTTTTTACTTGTACCAAGCGTGTGAGTGTAAAATTTCTATCGCTAGGCCTATTGTATCACACTCACAAAGACTGGCTTCCATGATTTTATTTTACAGACTGAACTTCAACAATACAATGCTATCAAACATTATTATTTTTATTTAAAACATTGGTTTTGGTTATGTCACAACCTCATTATAAAGGAAAGATATTAATAACATTTGAACTAGATTTGGACTTTGATTGTTCTTCATAAGGACTCTAAATTTTGACTATTAATGGAGAAAATTCGTTCCGACATTGGGAATCGAACCCAGGACCCCTCAGCATGGCACGCTGAGTGCTCTTAATCAACTGAGCTATGCTGGGATCCGATCCACAGCGCCGCCAAATTCTTCTCTTTTGTATCATCAATGGCCTATTACCTGCATTTTAGACATACACGACATATACAGGGTGTTTAAAAAATACGGGGCATAATTTCAGGTATGTATTTCCCACATGTAGACAATCAAAATAGTTCATTACAACATGTGTCCGGAAATGCTTTATTTCCGAGTTATGGCCTTCACAACATTGAAATTCACTGGAACATTTTTCTTTCCGCAGGTCGTTGCTGTCAAAGGAGACATTAAGAGGGCACTCTGACAGTTCATTCCGAGGCGAAGGTTACATTCAGTGTTGTGTAGGTGTTAGACTGTGCGACATGTATTCAAATCAAGAGCTGGCAGAGATACACTTCATGTACGGTAAGGCAGACGGCAATGCTGCGCTGGCTCGTCGTTTGTACCAGGAGAGGTACCCATAGCGACAATGTCCAGATCGGAAGACATTTGTACGTCTCCATTACCGTCTGTGTGACTATGGAAAATTTAACTCTCCTGGTTTGGGAAAGGGATGACCAAGATCTACAACTCCAGAAGTACAGGAGGAGATTCTGAAGGCTGTGAACATGACTCCTTCTATCAGCACACGAAGGGTAGCGTTGCAAGTCAGTGTTCCTCATACGACTGTCTGGAGACTGTTGAAAGAGTATCAATTGTATCCTTATCATTTGCAACGTGTACAGGCCCTGTCACCAGCAGAATACCCTGCACGAGTTAGGTTCTGTCAGTGGTTCTTGCAGCAGTGTGGTGTAAATCCGAACTTTCCTGCCTTAGTATTATTTACAGATGAAGCACAGTTCACACGAGATGGCATAACAAATTTCCACAATCAGCATGTATGGGCGTATGAAAACCCACGTGCAACTGTTCCATCTCATCACCAGGTGCGGTTCTCCCTCAACATGTGGGTCGGTATCATTGGTGATCGATTAGTTGGACCCCATGTACTTGTAAACAGACTTACGGGTCAGGCGTACACAAACTTCCTGGAAAACACCATACCTCATGTTTTACAAGACTCTCCACTGATCAATCGTCAACTCATTCACTTCTTGCATGATGGCGCTCCTGCACACTTTAGTCGTACGGCTCGCCGGTACTTGGATCGAAGGTTTCCTGATCAATGGATAGGTAGAGGTGGCCCAATTGCTAGGCCTCCACGCTCACCTGATCTGAACCCTCTCGATTTCTACTTGCGGGGCCATTTAAAATCATTGGTTTATTCGTCTCCGGTGCCTGATTTGGAATCCCTTCGGAATCGAATTGTGGCATGTTCTGAGGACATACGCAATACTCCTGGAGTTTGGGATCGTGTTCGCAGGTCAATGAGACATCGATGTGAGGTCTGTATTCAAGCAGGAGGTGGACATTTTGAACATCTTCTGTAATGACAACGACCTGCGGAAAGAAAATCGTTCCTGTGAATTTCAATGTTGTGAAGGCCATAACTCGGAAATGAAGGATTTCAGACACATGTTGTAAGGAACTATTTTGATTGTCTACATATGGGAAATACATACCTGAAATTATGCCCTGTATTTTTGAAACACCCTGTATACAGGAGCACATATTTCAATGACTTTATGGCAGTTTTCAGTAACAGTTTTAAATCACTGTTAACATACATATATATTCTTATTTGAGGACCTCGCTGTCATCTATTGAATATTGTGCATTCCATGACTTTGTACAGTCATCACATAAGTACTATTAATGGAGAAAAATTCGTTCCGGCAGTGAGAATCGTATCCAGGATCCCTCATCTTGGCGTGCTTAATGCTCTTAAACAACTGAGCTATGCCGGAACGAATTTTTCTCTCCATTAATAGTACTTTGTATTGTATTGTGTTTATTAACATTCCATGATATTCATACATTGCTTTACAGCTAGAATTTGAAACAAGTCAAAGAAATTAATACTACTATGAAGTCTTAATTTATACAGGGGTTGGATAAAAAGTTATGGCAACACTGCTGTCACATGACGATGGTGCGTTCGAGAGCTGCCAGCTGTGTGGACATGAACAAGGACTGTTAGATGAGTTAGTGCAGCCAGCGGCGACAGTACTCTGTCAATCTACTGCAGTGTGTAGAACATTGACTTTCATAGGGATAGTGCGAGCGCCCTAAGACCATGTTTACAAAACTAGAGTAACATTCCTGGATCAAAATTGAAATGGCACGAGGTCGTAGTGCACAAGAATGTTTACAGGGACTGCGTGAAGGATGTGGCGATGCAGCGTTGCCATATCGCACAGTGGCACGATGGGTTAAAATGTTCCAGGAAGGCCTTGTTGGACCGGTACGAATCGTCACTATGGACGAAACCTGGACTCGCTCGTATGAACCAAACTTGAAATGCCAATCAAATGAATGGGAGCATTCCGGTTCTCCTCGTCCAAAGAAAGTGCGCCCTACACAAAGTGCTGTGAAGGTGATGTTCATTGTGGTGTATGACATTAATGGGGTAATACTGCACCACGCTGTATCTCCAAGGCAGACGGTAAACGCAGACTACTACTGCAGGTTCCTGCAGCACCACCTTCGTCCAGCGCTCAGGAGAAAACGACGATACTTGGTGGTACAGAACTTCTTCATTCTTCATGACAATGCAAGGAGTCACACCACTGCTGCTGTCAAGGACCTCTTGCGCCGCTGGAAATGGGAGATTCTGGAACATCCACCGTACTCACCCGATATGAGTCCATGCGATTACGATCTCTTCACCAAAGTGAAAGAACCACTGCGAGGGACCCGGTACAATACCAAAGATGAACTTACCCGTACTATAGGGCGGTCAATACGGAACATCAACAAAGATGGACGCACTGATGGTGTACGCTGCCTCCAAACATTTGGAAAAAGTGATAAATAAAGGGGGAGACTATATTGAAAGTACGTAAATGTTGTACCCGTGTGAATAAAGCCATGTCAGAAATATCGAAATGTTGCCATTACTTTTTATCCAACCTTTGTAGTCACAGTCTAGTTGAAATATATACAGAAGAGGTTTACAGTATAGTCTACTAGTACAACAGAAAGTTTTAGTATCAATTTCATGAAGTGTTATTGAATGTCATGAATTTACCTACAGAATAGAAGGGTGAGAAATTAGGTACTTCTTAAATTTGGCCCTAAATAATTTTATGTTTTGAGTTTAATTTTTTATATCGATAGGGAGGCTATTAAAAATTATTACTGCCATATAATGCACTCCTTTTTGATAGCATGGTAGACTTGCCGATAAAGTATGAAAGTCATTTTATTGACGCGTATTTATGCTATGAACTGTTGAATTGGTTACAAAGTTTTCACGTTTACATACGAGAAAGATTATTAATGAAAAAATATACTGACAAGCCATGGACATTATTTGTAGTTTTTTTTAAATAGTCCTACACAATTCCCTAGATTCGGCACCAACTATTATTCTAATTACTCTTTTTTTGTAGTAGGAATATACTGTTACTATCTGTGGAATTTCCCCAGAATATTATTCCAAACCTCATTACCATACATTTAGCTAGCTAAGAATAGCTAGTAAAATTCGAAGTAAGAAATACAGCCCTAAATATTAAGTGAAGTGATGGCTGCACAAAGTCATGATATACACAATATTCAATAGAGGACGGCAAGGTCCTCAAACAATATAAATGTATGGTAACAGTGATCTAAAACTGTTCTTGAAAATGGTCATACAGTCTTTGAAATATGCGCTTCTGTATATATGACATGTATGTCTAAAATGCAGGTAATAGGCCATTGATGATACGAAGGAGAAAAGTTCGACCGGCATTGTGGATCAGGTCCCCCCACACCAAGCTGAGAGGTCCTGGGTTCGATTTCCAGTGCTGGAACGAATTTTTCTCCATTCATAGTGTACTTACGTGATGACTGATGACTGCACAAAGTCATGGAATACACAATATTCAATAGAGGACGGCAAGATCCTCAAAAAAGAAAATATGGATCTAAATTTTGATACCTCTTTAACTTGGACTATGATTGATTTTTTTGAAGTAGAAATTTCTCTGAATTGTAGCTCAGATTCTCTTGTGCAATATGCCATCAAAATCTTATTTTTGAATTATGATTGTTCTTACTGTTTTCCCTTCATATGTATGTAGTTGTAATTATTTTTTGGGACATAAGAAATATTTCTAGTGAAAGTCTCGTAAATTAAAACACAATAAATATAGAATCACATTTTTTTTTTATGTGATGCTATGTTTGTTTACCTACTTTTACTTTGGCATTAACTGCTGATGTGCCTTTTAGCCTATATCACAAGGACAGTGAGACTACATAGCACTATAAATTTGTTGTTGTTGTTTTCTAATGCCAGGCATTTGACAATAAAGTCATTTGACCTCCTGCACTCCAATATTTTTCAAAGATATTGTCATGGTTAGCCACTGACGCACAGATTTTGAGATGTTCTGATCCATTTCTTGAGTACTATAAATTTAAAAAAGCTCTTAACCAAACAAAAGATTGACTTTATGGTTAAAAATAAAAAGTTCTTAATCGAACAGAAGTTTGACTTTACGGTGACTGCAAGCAATAAAACTAACATGCAGTGAACAAGATTCAAAAGGTCTGTTGCTTATATAAACAGGTGTAGCTGTTCTACTGACAGATGCACGTGTTAATATGTTACATATGCACAGGACATGAGAGAAAGTTAATCAGAAGATGAAGATTGCGTGTTATTTGAATTTCATATTAAAATAGTGATTAGTGAATGAGAAGTAAAACATTATAATATTCTTTACTGCTAATTAAATAGACTGTTCAGAACAATACTGTTGTAACTACCACTAATGGCACTGCTAGTTACTGTAGTATTGCTCTGAACTGTCTAAATGAAAATGGTCATTTTTGGTAGTTTTTAAATCCATATTTAATTACATATTAGGATACAAATAACTATATATGCAGGAGATCCATTTGGGTATGGATAAAATAAAAACATTGTTAAACATTTACTACTGAACTTTATTTGTTGAAACTTTATGTATACAGCATTGAAAGATGGGAGATTTCTCAGAACTCTACATCACCCCTATTGTGCACTCTGCACATTTCATAATGGTGATGCAATTCAGCCCATGCCCGTTGTAATATCAGAGGGCTGATTTGTTGGAAAGCTTTAGTAATTTTTACCCTTAGATCATCAATATTCCTGGGTTGCTGTGAATAGGCAATGTCTTTAACAAAACCCCACACGAAGAAATCAAATCTATAGCGTATTGTCTTCTCTGCAAAGAAGAATGGTCCATAATACACTTTATTGGAGCTCACTCCACACCATACTTTAACTTTTGGACTTGACCTTTCAAGCTCGTAGGAGACATGTAGATTTTTCCTTACCCAAGTAATGCAGTTATGTGTGTTTACTCTCCCGCTGACATTTGTAAATAGCCATTTATTTAAGAAGCTGTCATCTTCTGCAATCTGTTGGCATACCATGGATGGAAAATTGAAACAAGCTTCATGATCCTCATTGCATAAGGCTTGTAAGTGATACGGGTACAATTTCAGATACTTTCAGACAATACGCTGACAGGACGTATAGGTTACAAACCATCTTTGCTGGCAGCTTTCTTAAACTTTTCGTAGGACTTCTTGTCATGGCTTCAGAGATTCAGAGATAGATGCTTCTCATACTGAGTTTTGCCTGCGACCTCCTGCATGTTTTTTAACACAGAACCTGTTTCTACAAATGTTTGGTACCACGACATTATGGAATCATATTTAGGTACATTACGCATACCATACTCATGTCGAAATTGTCTTTGAACTCGTTTAACACACATTGTGCCTGCTGTTGATTTGTAGTAGCCATTTAAATCACCTACGATTTTCATTTCACATTGTCCATTGATGATTTTCATTCTTGCCGTGTATGGAAATTCCCATCTTTTAAGCAAAATATTACCAGCAAGAAATTTCTCATAGGGTCGATTTCTAAAACAAGGTCTAGACCACGGCCATGGTTTTAAACTTCGTTTGGACTTATAAAACGAGGTATTTTTAATTTTTCTGAGTCATGGCTCAAAACTATGGTCTGAAGCGGAGACCACGGCTGGGGTAGGTTTAAAACCTCGGCTTCATGTGTACAAGATGGAGGTAGATGATCAGCTGGGTGATTATAGGAGGAAAATTTGTGTCTACGGGTATTAAATCCCCGGATTAGAGTGATGAGAGACAGGAATAATCCTTTGTAACTATATAACGACGATAATTTCAGGCAAATATTTCGATTTTCGAAGGAATCAATGCAAAATTTACCAAGAATGCTAAATAATTATCTGCAACGAAATGCAAGAGGCGGCAGGTTGACCATTTTTTACACGTTCTTGTTGCCTTCAGGGAAGTAAGATATAATATTTTATATTAATTATACCTTTATGTCTATAAGACGATATAACTTAATTTTTAGTCTTTATAGTAGTTTTGGACATTATATTTAATACTCGAAAATGACGTGAGCGTACAGGAATATGAAGCAAACGTGATTTTGTTTTCTTATTTTAAGTTTTATGCTACCAGAGCTTTCAACGTAGTAGGCCTATTATATATGAAAATAGAACCACACTACATTTTAGTTTCAATTGAAACTTTAATCCAGTTAATATTTAGGTTATTAATTCCTTAGAACCGGGTTTTCAGATAGTTAATGGTGGTAGTAGTTATGAACAAATGATAAAAACAACATAAATGCTCGATTTGTGCTAATTATTTGGATAATTTCATTCTGGTACCTAAAAATCCAATCCCTATTAAATACTAAGTAATGCTAGTATTTTAACGCACATATTCTGTAAATTAGTAGACATAACATTACCTTAGCTGAGAACAAAAGAATGTGACTTACTGCAATTCAATAAAAATATTAATCCCGATGTTCATTTCTTTCTAATATCGACATTTACAGGAATAAAAATCGATTCTTAGTTGCGTTGCCATATATAAAGCCCTCGAACCTCAGTTTCTTCTCAAGCCGCGTCTCGACTTCGTTTTAGAAGTCGCATAAGGATTCAGACCTCGATCTGGTTTTAAAAGCTGGGGTTTGGAACTACGATTTCGTCCGTGTTTTAGCAATCGACCCATACTATCATAATAGCTTTATAATAATAAAATTAACATTATCCACCACACCCAAACAGATCAGCCTGTATATTTTATATATTTACTACATATAAATCCGTTCACTGTTCATAAGTATTTTTCCCTCTCTCCCTCCCTAGCTCTCTCCCTCCCTCCCCCTCCCTCCTTCCCCCCTTCCTCTGTCTCTCTCTTCATCTCTCCATCTCTGTGTGTTGTTTGTAAGAAAAATAAATTGTATTCTATTGAAATCTACAAGCTGTGTAAGAGTAAGCAGGTGGTGACTGATTTCAGGAAGGAAGCGTAGAACCAGGGCCTCCAGGATTGGTGGAATGTGTGCTGTCTGACAGTCAGGGAGCAGGTGGCCAGCAGAGTAAGTTCTTGAAAATTCATCCTTGAATTGACACTTCCAACGAGGTGAGGCTATCACTGAAATCTTATGAACGAAAGCTTCTGCACCTTCAGAAGACAATGTACGACAATCTTTCATTTCCTTATTAATTTTATTGATCTAAGTAATACGAGTATTCACTTCTATTTTTATAAGTTAATTTACCTGTAATATAATGTTGTATTCTTTTTACTTTTTTTCATCATACTAAGTATAAAAGATATTATTGAAATGCTGTAAAAAATCTATTCGAGATTTTCACGGAAATAAAAGTTTTCATCATTCTGATACAGTAGAATTTCTCGTATTCAGCAACTGTGAGACAAAGCCAGTGCTGGATAATTGGAAAATACGTTTATAGGTTATGTAAAGACACACTGTACTACACAAACATTTTTTTCCATGTTGAAATTGAGTAATTTTCATATAGATATTTAAAAATAAAGTTTTGAAATATGTACAATGTTCATTTTTAGTACTGAATATGGTAATGTACATTAATCAGTTCATAATTATTGTAATACAGTAATACATAATAGCGTAAAAAATACTAAAGTTTTCGTAACCTTATGACAATTTTAAATGGTGGTCATGTGAGTTATGTAATGTGAAGAGCAGTGTAGCCAATGTCGCATATATGAAGACAATGAAGTAACGCTCAATGATTTGAGCATAGGGTAAGAATATTTCGCTTGCATTTGACGGAATCCATTATGCAACAGCAGTGCTTAGTGGTAATAGCCATGATACTATCTATCACTCAAATGAAATTTTTGCGCGCTGTAGGAACAGAGAATTTCACACTTTCCTATTTAGACTTATCCAACACCCCTTCGAAACTGGTGAATTCAAGTAGTAAATTTAAAGATATTGTCTCTGCGCATTGTTTGCAAGATCCAGGAACACAATGGTTTTTTTTCGTAATAATAGTAATAATAGTTTTATTTCCCTGGCAGAGCTAAGGCCATCAGGCCTTCTCTTCCACTCAACTAGGATCAAATCACATACAGAAAAGTACATACCGGTAAAGAGTAAATATGATATGAGGCATGTGCGATCCATGAAAACAACTCACATCTTCGTCCGACTCTTCCCTTTTGTATGAATGACTTTTTTTTCTTTTGGCCTAGCCAAAAGTCCCATTGTTTTGGTATTTCCGGTTATTTGAGTGCCGGATACAAGAGATTTTACTGTACTAAGAAGGTGAGTTTGAGCATGCTGTACATGTCTCTGTACAAAGATTTCTGCTGAGCTGTTGAACAAATTTTGCCCATTTTCAGTATTTATAGGTCATTTTATCTAGAATGATGCACATGAAATATAATTATTTTAGTAAACAATTAACAGTTCCTTTTTAAATAAAAAATACACACTGGCTATTTAGTCAGAATTAAATTAGGCAATTTTCATCGTGATTTTTATATTACAAAGTACAAAACTGATAAATGAAATGGTGCAATTTGTATTGATTGAAAAATCTTCTGCTGAGAGAAATTAGTGACGAACAGAATTATTACTTTTTTTTTTTCCGTTGCAATTTTGATGTAATACGGGGTTCTGTTAATGAGTTCTTGTTGAAACTGTCCCTCAAACTGCACGCTTAAGTACAGTAGAACTCCTTTTTAACGAATCTCTGTGGAATTATTTTTTTGTTTGCTTAAAGAGGGGTTTTCCTTAAAAGAGGATTTACATAAAATGGAAAGGAAAGGTTAAAATAACTAGTAATAACGTGTATTACATACCAAATGTGTTGTTGTTTTCTTATGCCAGGCTTTGACAATAAAGTCATTTGTCCTTTTGCACTCCAATATTTTTCAAAGATATTAGCATGGTCAACCAGTGAAGCACAGATTTTGAGGTGTTCTGAATCCATTTCTTGGTTTGAGTTGCACAATGGGCAGTTAGGGGACTGATATAATCCAATTCTATGCAGGTGTTTGACCAAACAATCATGGCCTGTTGCCAATCGAAATGCAGCTACAGACGATTTTCGTGGTAAATCGGGAATTAACTGTGGATTACGATGCAGAGTTTTCCATTTTTTTCCCTTGAGATTGTGTTATCAAATTTTGTTTGTTGAAGTCTAGGTATGTAGATTTAATAAATCTTTTCACAGAGTAATACGTAGATTTTGTAACAGGTCTGTTATACCGCCAGCATTCCATTGTAAGATATTTAGTTGATTCTGTACCATTAAAGTAGTCCCTGCCCGGAGATCCGATTGGGGGACTATTATACCTCCGGATAATTTTATCTTAATGGTACTCATTTCATATTGGAGTGAAAATGGCAAGTTGTAGCCGATTTAAGTGAACACAATATTTTAATGTTTTGGTGGCTACTTCATTCGCACACAACCCCCAGAATGTCTGGAGGACCACACCTGCTGTTGGTCGACGGGTCCATTGGACCTAGCTGGGAGATCTTGTTGATCACCATCTTTCCCTCCTTAAGCCGCTGGAGGACGATTTTGGTGCCATAGCAGGTCAGAACTAGGAACAGAAAAGTAGAAAGAGGAGGAAGGAAAGTGAAATGAACCCCTGGGCCTCGAAACATACCAAATGTTATAATCATTTAATTAGGCCTATACTTATTATTTACAATAAATTTCATTATGTTTTCTAACTCTTCAAATGGTGAAGCACAAATGTTTTTCCATTTGGTTGACCCCAAAAGGGCCTTTCAAATTGCGACCTGGACAGCTTTCTGTTGGTCCACACTCATGGGGGATGTGAGGGGGGCGGCAGTTCTGATACTTTAAATAGAATGATGCATTCTTTTTTAATATTCTGGTTCTCCTTAACAAATTGGGCAATTTGTGTTTGAAAGATATGCTTATCCTAAGGTACAGGATTTTTTCTTTTTTTCAGAGGGTGATGCAAGTGCAGTTTCTGATTCATTACATGCACTTTCATCCAGGCGTAAGCGTCGTGTGCCAATCAGGTGTGCTCAACAGTTGCAGCAACAGCAACAACAACAACAACAGCAGCAGCAACAACAGCAGCAGCAGCAACAACAACAACAACAGGAGCAACAACAACAGCAGCAGCAGCAACAACAACAGGTAAAAGTGGAGACATATTGAAGTTTTCATGCATCTTCTCTTTAACTGTACATCTATATATATAATTTGAACTGGTAATGGAAATTAAGGGGAAACGGTTGGATGAATTTTAATAAATGACCCCTCATTTTGAAGCTTGGAACTCAAAGTTTTTCGGAAAAATAGTAGTTTTCAGTGAAATGTCAATTTTTAAACATAATTTTCCTATTTTCCAAAATCCATCTGTCGTCAGTTTTGAGAACTAGCTAATAGCATTCATAGCCGACTTGATATACCCTTCGCTTTTTTGTAAAGGAGAAGCAAAGCGAGCATCAAGTCGGCCGTGTTGCATTTCAGAATAAAACAAAACACATACTGCAGTAAACAATATTACACGAAGGCCATGTTCTGCAAGAATGCTGACATATTTTGAGCTCAAATTAAATTGGTTATTAAAAACTTAACTTACTAAAAATAATATTTACAGGTTCGATTCTGTGGTGTGTAATTTTCTGGGTACAACTATGTATTGGATATTAAAAACTACAAAACTTGAGGTGGTTTGATGACATTATTACCATTAGAAATGAAATATTATTGTAGTTAATGCCATGTTGTGACTATTTTTCATTAATTATGCATATTGATGCTATATTGATGATATGAAAGTGAAACGTTTTGGGGTTATATAAGTAGATGTAGAGAATAACTTAAATCAGATTTTGATTTCTATATTTTACTATAGTATATATAGTATATGATGATATGAAAGTGAAACGTTTTGGGGTTATATAAGTAGATGTAGAGAATAACTTAAATTAGATTTTGATTTCTATATTTTACTGAGTGGCAGCTATATAGTATATATAGTATATGTTACTGAAAGGTATAAAACTTACTTAAGATAATAATATTATTAAAAATCAAATATTTTTATAATTATTAATCAAGTGGAGTTGGGTCTTTTTCATATATTTAATGGCGGTGTGGTGTAGATATTTATATGCATGGTTCTCTTCAGTATTGGCTCGAGAGAGTATCTTTCATTGTTATGGAAGCAAATAACTTTCCAAATGTCTGGTATTCTTCGTTGAAAATAAGTCTGAAAAATGTTTATTTGAACTTAAGCCACTAGTGGGTTTTAATTTCATTTACTTCATAAGGATGTTACCATAAAAGTACTTGTTATAAAGATTAATAATATTGGTGATTGTGTGAAACTTTTTGTTTTATGCACATGCAGAAACGTCCTATGTAGCCTATGTAGTTTAGGAAAGACCATCTGTATAGCTCAGGCAATTCGATGTTTACCTATTGATCTGAGGCTGCACTTGGGTGTGGTTCAAATAAAGTTCAAATAAAATTGCACTTGAACCTATTACCTGGTTGGGTTTCTTACAAGATTTTCTCCAACTGTAAGACGAATATCGGGTAATCCCATAGATAATCCTTGGTCTCATATTGTCAAATACAATCTTGCTATAATTTAGTAAATTACCCCCCCCCCCAAAAAAAAAAAGAACATACATTATTCGTATTGCTTTTTGTTCCACTTCTGACAAAGGAATCAGATTGCTTTAACATTTTGCAATTAAATCTGGAGGACTTTAAAATAAAAATAAATTAAAAGATTTTTGTCACTTCACTATGTGGACCTTACATAAACATTGCAACTTCAGACACTTGAAGTTTACGCTACTGTCTTGTGCCCTTTGAATCTCATAATAATAAGTTATATAGTAGAACCTCTTTTTAACGAATCTGTGAAGGATCACTTTCTTCTTCCTTAAACAGGAATTTTCTTTAAAAGAGGGTTTACATAAAATGGGAAGTTAAGGCTAAAATAACTAGTAATATTATGTGTGTTATTTACCAAACATTATAATCTTTTAATTTATTATTTACAATAAATTTCATTACAGTAATTTTTAACTCTTCAAACAGTGAGACATGAATGTTTTTTCGTTTGATTGAACCTGAACTACACTGGTATTTAAAATTTCTTCTTTTGTCTTCAGTATTCCCCATAATGTAGTAGTTGACATACTGTGCTATCCCTTTTCATTATCACGGATAATAGAGGTTCTACTGTATCTCAATGGATAATTGATGTAATTAATGTATAATTCCTGAAGAGAATATCTGTGACAGCTATTTTAATTTATTATTAAAAAAACAATACATTTTCAGCAGAATTTAAGAGAGAAACCAAGAACAGGCCGTTCTATAGTTACGAGGAGGACAAGAAGAAGTAAATCAAAAACTTTAGAAGTAGTTGCTAAGCAAGAGCAAGACCACTCCATAGAGCTGCAACAGGAGGAAGAACAAGAACAGCAACTGCT